>NC_089798.1:465000-510000 GCF_040412425.1 Macrobrachium rosenbergii | reverse complement strand
CTAACAACAGACAAGTAGTTTTAACAAAAAATAAAGATTCCATGCGACAAAAACATCCAAAAAGCCACAAAACAACTAAGGTCTAATAATCCTTTTATTTTCTATTGTCCCAGATCCATCGGGAGCTTGCTCATTAACATATACTTAAATAAAAAAGGGGAAGAAGCTGGAGTTTACAAGATTCAGTGCAACACTTGCAATGAGATTTACATGGGGGAGACAGGTAGATCCATCTCACAAAGATTAAAAGAGCACAAAAGATCAGTGCGGTATGCTTCAGAGGGTTCGGGGATTTTCTTACCTACTAGGGATAAAGGCCATACCATAAACTGGAGTGGGACAGAGCTAGTTTTCAAAGTGGCTGTCCGTACAAAGGAAAGATGCTGGAATCTGCTGTCATCAATCAAACCAACAATTTATTGAGGCCAAAAGACACCAGGGAATTGCTTAATTTCCATCCTTCCTAGGAAATGGTCACCCGCATACCAAAAGAGACGTACTGCCACACCTACATATGCTTTGTATATGTATTCTTGTAACATATCATCTGCAAGATCAGAAGAATGATGAATTACTGGGCAGGTAATAACAAGGGCCCACTAAAATAATGAATCCTACGCAGAATAAATATTCTACGCTGACAATGTCTTCATAACAGGGAACATCGCAGTGGGAAGGGGAACTGCACATGGATCGGCCAAGAGATTACTCAGTCGAGGCCTATCTGCAAATATATGCAAGATGGTTACTTGCAATAATAATAAGACGCTCAAAGGGAAACTGAGGAATGCACAGATGGTGCCAAACAACTCACTTCAACACTAATGCATAATTACGTTAACACTGAATGCTCCAATACAAATTACTGAAGATGATCGCACAATGGAAAATAAAAGAAAAATCAGGCAGAGAAATAACAGGGATTGTGACTGACTAAGAGAACCTTATTCCGGCACATTACCTCCGTCAAGATGACGGTGTCCTCGTTCGATAGGGCGTGGGCGATGAAGGAGGGAATTAAAATGCCACTACAAAAGTATACTGGTTAAAAGCCCGGGGTCAAACATATGGAAGGTTCAAAAGGACAGCCAAGGTGAGGACATCTGTCCTCAGGTGGTGTTCAGCGCGTTCTCTCTCTCGATTTCCATTGCAGCGTCTACAAAATAACCTTCGGGGATTACGCATCGCGTCTCTTATAGATGGCGCAAAGGTCAATCTTCATCACTTTTCCTATAATGACTGTATGGCATCACAAAACCCACGTGAAGGGTCCAGGATGAGGTGGAGGGCCAACTTTCTCTTTTTGACTCCTCTCTTGCCTTGCTTGACACCGAGAAGGTACGACAGTCAGCTGGAATTAGGCATAGAAGCAGTCACTTTGAACAGAGAGAGAGGGGTTAGGCTCAACCATTTTGGCGAATGAAGGAGAGTTTATGAAGGTGCGAGTGGAAACCTACAGTTCTAGTAATTAATAATTGGAATTAAATTTTATTTTTTCTCAATTACTTTATAGATGTAAAAACGGGTGAGGTGGTATGTATGTACATATATATATATATATATATATATATATATATATATATATATATATATATATATATATATATATATATATATATATATATATATATATATATATATATATATATATATATATATATGAGAGAGAGAGAGAGAGAGTAAAAAGAGATTTTAATAATGTTCTTTTGATGTATCTGAGAGATGTGACATTTGCATAGTGGCTGGGATATAAAGTATAAAGCTCTATAGCTGCAGTATTTGTTGCAAAAATCAAAAGAGTAGTGTAAATGTCAGTCCGTGAGGTTTTAATTAGGAATGGTAACAGTGGCATGTATGAGGATGGGTGAATGACAGTTGAATTTTTTATGAAATATGTATATTTTACAACTGTTGAAACAAAAATTAATAGTGTTATTTGCAAGGAACGGGAGTAATTCTTGTTGTCCTAGGAGAATTTTGTTGAAAAGATGAAAGTGTATAAAGTGGACTGAAAGTATAAGATCGTATAGGCATGAGAAAAATGTACTGGCAAGAAATTATTTTTTATGACAGTTTCTAGGCTAATCTGAATCTGAATCTGTCTCTGATTAGGTCTGAAGAACGAGTAATTGTTTCCGTGTCATGAAATGTAATGAAAGAGTTTATTGCTGAGAGAGATGTTTTTGGGATGTATTGGGTTTCTTAAGCGAATAAGTCGATAGAAAGCTTTGTAGAAATTTATCAATAAGGAGGAGTATATAGTTGAAATTGGCAATGGGAAGACGTCTTAAGATTAGAGGTTAATATAAGAAGAAAACGAAGTCTAATCTGGTGGGAAGAAAAAATGAATGAGGTATATCTGATAATCTTTTGGTCAAAAAACTGAAGGCAGGCGGGAGTTTTGTTTTGTGATATGTGTCTACAAAATGTAACATTTTTGACAGGGCAAAAGTGTGAATAGTTTACAAAAAAAAAAAAAAAACAATAATCGAAAACAGACCAAGCATGAGAAAAATTTGATAAGTATGTAAAATTCAGTAATAAGGGCGCGAATTCAGCGGAGTACAGGGAAAGAAGAGAGATCAAAAATCATCACTGGTGAAAACAAGAAATTAGTTTAAGGAGGGAGTGATGACCTTGTTTCAAGTGCCTGCTGGAGAAGGTTAAGAACAAAGTGACAAAAAAAAAAAAAAAAATATTAAGTTGGAGTCTTCCCAAAATCTGCAGCAAATCAGGGCGCATATTTTCAGGATAAAAGTGTTTATTTTCATGTAGCTGAATAAGCAGAGCGGAATTTTAATTAGTAAATGAATATACAATGAATATGCTAATAGAGAGTTGTTGTCCGAAAAGAATATAATCCTGTGTCGTTGACTGATTAATTTTGAAGCGTTGTTGGAAGTGAGAAATAAGAGATGCAGATAGGAATGACGCCGACGTGGAAGGGATAGTGTGAGTGTTCGAATGCTTGCTGAAGTAACTGTGGAGATTACAAGCATGGCAAGCAAAGGGTACGAAGAATGGCGTTCATGGTATTAGAAGTAAAAACCTCTACATTGAAGAACTTGTAAATGATTGGCTGACTGGTGTATGAAAAGAATGTCTTGATAAGGAAGGCACTCCAAAGATGATGGCAAAGGGTATAATTATTGTCCCTTTTCACCAAAAAAAAAAGGCATTAAAAGAACATACAACCTTTCATAATGAGGGAGGTTTATGGTAGAAATTTTAGAGTCAAGAAAGAAATAAAGGATATAATGAAAAGAATTTTGGACAAGGAAGTGTGTGTGTGTGTATGTGTGTTGGATCTAGGACTTAATGCTACAATTGATTAAAAAGTTTTTGATATTAATGGATCCAGAGAAATCTTGAAATAGAAGTGAAAGGAGGAGCAGGTTTGAAATACATGAAAAAGAAGGAAAATTGCTCGATTAGAATCTATAGGCAGGAGAGCGAAGAGCTTTGTGTAAATGGTGTGTTTTGACTCAATGGCTCTTTAATAATCTGAAAGAGTCATCTAATGCGTGAGAGAAAGGCTAGGTTATTTACGTACAAGATTAGGCGATTTAATAAGATGTCATGAAAGGAGTGGCTGAAATATACTAAAGACAAGTAAGAGTAGTTAGTTTTAATACTGATCACAGAAGACTATTAAGAGTTCATTCCTAGAAGTATTTAGAAGAAATCTTAAAACGAGCATGACCAGATGAGATAAAAGGCAATTCGCTAAATAGGCGAAACAATGACGTAAGTTTAATGAGTGCAAAAGTGAATTCCAGTAGGAAGGGGGTGCATATGAAAAATAGAGTTGAGATGCATAAATAAATAATTTAGCTAAATCACGCCTACAAACACACACATTCACGCATACACGCAAAGAACACCCATACAACCTTGTTTCCACTTACCTTCGGAAAAAGTCTCTCACGTTGGTAGCTGACCGAGGAGAGCGACTATCTCCATCTCTCTCATTCTCGCCCCCTCTCTCATGATCCTTCTCTCCAGAATACCCTAAACTATTTCAAACGTAATCTTACCAAAAATAGTTTATTTTGTAAAGCTAACAAACTGCAAGTTAAAAACGTGGTAATTAAGAAAAGAAAATGCTAAGAAAACACAAAAGGAATGTAAATGATAAATGAATATCTCTCCAACAAAGCATCTTAGCTAACACCGAAATCATGAATGAGATTCTTCCCCATTTCATTCACTTCCCCAATAAGTCTCGATGTAAACACAAGTCCCTAAGTCAGTGTCCCTTTAAGATAACCATTTCCCACTATGGCTATGTTACACGCATGTCTATGCAGGTGTGTGTCCATCCCAGTTAACCATGGTTCCATTGAAACATTCTGCCAAAGAAAGGAACCATCTCTATTAAAATCAAAGATCACCCAGTTCATCAATACACAGCAACTCATCATATAAATGTTAGACAATGGTAAAGGAACATTTACAAAAATAATGAGATCTGTAAAGGTTAGTAATTTTTCTTTCTACTCACTCTCCATCGAATGGGAATTCCAATTCCCAGCGTGTCCTAAGCACGTCCTTCCAGTCTGGTTTATCACAAAGGAGAGAGCACACTTTCACAAGCCTCTTTGCACCAAGCATTTTCATAATGCACGAACAGATTCACATATCCATTTAACACCCCCAGAAATGCGACTAGAACTGGACCCCCAGGCTTCTAGAACAATCCATGCTGACTCTACTTCCACTTACATGTGGGTTGTATCCAAGATGCACTTCGACAGGATGAACAATGCTGAATTTGCACTGAAAGTGCCCAGTCGTGATCGGGCAGTGCTGGACCTGAAAACACCTAAGAATCTGCTTCCTGCCCTACCTGACCTCTGCACTGCGAGTCACGTATTCACATTCATAAAACACACCTCGTTCACCACCACTGTGCATACCTCGACATAAACAGGAAATATCTCAAGTCACCAACATTTGCACTTGTGACAACTGCTTCTCCCTAAAGCAGCACTGCCGCCTACATTTCAAGAAAATGACGACACAGATGATTGATATCATTATTAGCAACAATGCCAGAACACTTGGTAACACTAATTCATGCCTGTACAATAGGTCAATGCAATCAATTCCTTCCTCTTCTATCAATGCCAGCAAATGTTGTATCTCTGGTACAGCCGGTAATTGTACCACCTCATGGTAATTACACACATGTTGCATAGAAATATTCACTGATGGATCATAAATCCTCTCACCAACAATGGCAAGTTTCGTAGATACTATCCTGCAAGCTCCATCAAATCTGTGAACCCTCCGGAAGAAATGATGTCGATGCGTCCTGGCACCATCTGTGTTAACCTTCATTTTCAAAACAAAATTGCTGAAGTCGTTTCCAAAAGCATCACCATGGTCTTATGGAACTGCACAGAACATACTGCACATTCTATAGCAGTAAGGTCAAGTGTCAATCATAACTCACCCCTCCTAACATCACTGTTCTATCAATAAACGTACTACAAGAAGGTCGTAATGTATAACTACAAAAAAGGTGCCTTGGCACCCATTGGTATCTCCACATTTAACCCCTATCTGCTAAATATACTGTTATTATCCCATAGTACCTATACAAATCACTACCAGTGAAAACTAAACTGGACCCTATTTGTAAGCCCCATTCATCAAGACTGATTCTAACACCCCCAAAGATAAGATATCCTTCTGACACTGCTGTTACCATTTTTACTTGAGATATGATCTCTGTTAGTAATAATTCGGTCTCTCTCAATACTATGAAAATCGTCGTATGTACTGAAAACGGAACTATTGTCAATCCTATGTCGTCCCTACAGCTAAAGCAACTGGTTCTTCCACACAAAAGATGTAAATGGTACAAATAAAAAAAAAAAAAACATGGTCAACACGCCCCACATTTCAAAAATCGTTATCCCCAAAAAGACACAAAACAAACCTTAAACGTCTTCATCCAAAACTATGAACCTATTTCCCCATTTTTTTTTCTAGAGCACAAAATGACTGGTCAAATTTTGGACCTAGCTTATAATTAAAGTCATTTCTGACATTAATCTTTAAAAATACCTTACCCCCAACTGCAACTCTTACGCCATTTGATTTCACATTGCTTTCGCTACCATCTCTCAAGTCTTTGACTCCAAATTACTACTAAGGCGTTCATGTCTCTCTTTGGCTGTAGCAATTAATGATTTAACAGTATCGTCACAATGTGAAGGTAGTGACAACAAATCAAATGCACCCCAAACTGGATAACCAAATAATGCCTCAGTAGGTGAGACACCAATGGTGTCACTAACCATTGTACTTATGCTGTGTCTCACCACATCTATATCATTACCACCCACTGTAACTCTAAGAGCTTCGAGCACTTTCCTGTTTGCATGCTCACATAACCCATTAGCCTCTGGACTATACGGAAGAAAATTTACTTTCTGTATCCCCATCACTCCCGCAAGACACTATAACATTCTATTCACAAATTCTCTCCCATTATAAGTGGTAAGTATCTTCGGGACCCCATATCAGCAAATATATCCATTAAAAAATGTAACCGCAACCTCATCCACCATCTTTTTCTTTAACAGAAAAATCTCCATGAACCTCGTTAACTTATCTACAATCACCAACAAACGCTTGTATCCAAACCCTGGTTCGTAAAAGTTCATAAGTAGATACATATGCACCCTCTCAAAAGGCCTACTAGGAATAGGAAAAGACCCCAATTTACATAATGTAACCTTCTCCAGTTTACACGAATTACACACAGAACACCCCTTCACAAAATTCTCCACTGGAGAAAACATGTTCTTCCAGAAAAACCTATTGCACACTCTGCTATGTCTCTCCAGTCCCCAAATGTGGACTACCAAATTTACAATGCACTATATTCAAAACCACTGGAATTAATCCTCTTGGCACCGCAGTCTGTGTCATATCACCCTTATCCTCACTACTCCTTAACCTATATTTAATTCTCCTCACCAACAAATTACCCCCTAACTACAGACCTGAATAAGGAATGCATTTGTCTTTTAAAACCTCATCTTCATCTTGTTTCTACTCCACCAAATTAATATTCTAATCCACACACTCACCAGTTACAGTACATACATGCTCAGCTTCCGTGTCCACAAAATTCCTATTAAGAGCATCCGCCACCACATTATGTTTGCCCTCAATGTACTTAAGCTTAGCATCAATGTCCCTAATTGTCAAAAACTGCCTAGCCCTCTTAGGAGAAAGATCAGACTTATTAAAAAGATCCAACAATGGCTTATGACCCATAAGAACTTCCACCTTATTCACTATTAGTAACATCTTAAAATGCACTAAACTAGACATCACGCTTCTTTGTCCACTGTTGCCATTAACCTTTCATTACTCCCTCGTGTCTTGAACTTTCTGCTATAAAAGGCTATTGGATGCAATTTACCTCAAACTTCTGCATTAAACAAACACCTACCCCATCTTGACTGGCATCTGTTATTTATGTGAAAGGTTAAAAAATCCAGGAATTTTAAAACTGGAGTACTCAACAAAGCTTCTTTGACTTTCTGAAAGGCTGCCTGCTGAGCCCCACTCCTTGAAAACTGTACCTTATCCCTCAGTACATCTGTCAAAGGCACTGGCAACGTAGAAAAGTCTTTCATGAACCTACAGAAAAACCCTGACATTCCATGAACGAGAGGACCTGTTTCTTAGTCTTGGGTGTAGGAAAATCTGCAACTGCTCTGACCTTCTCGTCATCCACTCAAACACCTTCCTTTGAAGTGACATGTCCTATATATACAATCTGTTTCTTCAAGAAATCACACTTGGCTAGTTTAACCTTAAGACCTGCCAGTCTAAGTCTCCCAAGGATTTCCCTAAGCACTTCTAAATGTTCCTCTATGGAATCCGTAGCAATAAAAATATCATCCATATAAACAAACATATTTTTCCCCAATATCCCGTGCAAGTCTGTATTCACTAATCTCGTAAATGTAATAGGACTACGTGACATACCAAAATTCATTTGTGTAAATTCATAATGTCTTGTTGGAATTGAAAATGATGTCAGTTTCCTACTCCCCTCACTCAATGGTACTTGCAAAAACCCTTGCCTGAGGTAAATTGATTAATAGATATTCCTACCTCCAATCTCCACAAATAAATCTGGCAAACACGTCACCAGATACCTATCTGGAATAATCTTCTCATTCAATTTCTAAAATCCACACGTACATGGATTGAACCACCCTTCTTAGGTACCTCCAACAACAGGAAATTAAATGGTGACAAGCTAGGCCTAATTATACCTTCCTCCTCCCACTTATTAACCTCTTGCTCAACCTGCTCTCTAATCTTGAAAGGTATCCTATACAATGGGACATAAATTGGCTTTGTGCCCCTCTGTAAATGAACCTGATGCTCCAACACACCAGACAACCCTAATTTATCTGCTTTCAGAGCAATAACATCTAAATATTCAGCTAATACCTTACCTAACCCCTCTATGTATCCTTTATAGTCTGCCTCACTCAAATGACTCCTAAAAATCTCCCTTCTAACCTCCATTTCAGCCTACAAAAACCCATTTTGCTCCCCTATTAATGCCACTGATTCAGTGTCCTCTGTCCACTCATCTAAATCTACCACATATGTGTTCCCCTGATATCTCCTAACTGAATTATTACAGTTTAACAATTTCACCCATGTAACGCCTTTATTTGAAACCTTATTTACTGAAACCTTAAAGTTTTTCACTACCTTCCACACACACACACACACACACACACACACCTGTTTATTCACCTTTAAATCACTCACCTTCACTTTCACCAGACCAACCATACCTGGTTCTAAAATAATATCCTCCAACAACACACCTTTACATATTCTCTTGCCCTCACCATTAGGGTCACTATCCCCCTGTGACCGATTATCTCCTACAATTTCCTCCTTATTTCAACTTACAGATATATTCCCCTCCATTTCCTCAATAAACACATACAGAATAAAACCTCCAATTTCACCAATTGCTATACCTCCTTTAGTAAGGTATATAGAAATACTGATCCTAGTACACGCTGGATGCCCCAATAAAACTTTATTACCCAAGTTAACAACTCTTACCATAAAAACTGGTTCCCTTATTAACTGGTTCCCCATCAAAAACAGATATCCACCCCTCCTACAATGTCCAGCCTATGGGATTGAGCATCACGCACTTTCTCCTCTGAATGCCTCAACCGGTACTGGGCAAACATCGATTGATAAAAATCATAGTCCACTGAACTGACTGATACATCCATATCTACAAAAATCAAAATACTAGACCCAGTTACAGCTCCCTTCACCACAGGTTTCAGTTCTCGTACATCCCCAAAAATCCATATTTGACATGGACAGTTTACCCTTTTTCCTTTGGCTGCTTGGTCCTCCAGAAATCCTGTCTACATTCAGACCTCTTTGGATATCCCTTCTGAGGAGCTTTTCTATAGCTGCTATCAGAACTCTGAGATACTGGCCTAACATTACTCTTTTTGAGTGACGAACAAAACCATCAAAATTGGCCACACTCTTACATCCTGCACAGTATTTAACCTGGCAAAACTTCTTCGTATGCCCCAACCTATTACGATTAAAACAGAGAAACTGTGGTGTTTGATCCATACATTTCCGATCACTCTCTATTTTAGCGCAAAAACCACTAGAAGCAAAACATGAATCTCCCTGTGATAAGCTCTCTGACCACCCATCATGGTTTTTGGCATCCCATTGAAAAATGTGCTATATTCCGTCGGGCATTTCAACATGTTCTTTCTAACTTGGGCGAAAATAAATGATTCATCAGATGTAGACTCTACCGGGCCATCAAAACTACTCACTATTGCATCAGGCACCTCATTCAAGAGCCAGGAAAATACAACAAATCCTAAAAATTCTTTAATGATATAGAAGCACCAGATACCCAGCTCAAACATTTCAATTTCTCCACTAAGTCGGAAGCTGCATCAAATAACTGTGAGCTATGTTCTGCCATAGAATTATGTTCCATCCTGATCTTATAAAATGCCTTCAAATCCTGAACCTAGTCACCGCATTCCTCTGCTCTGTACGAAGTTCACAGAAAAACTTTCAGGTCATCCCAAGTCTGGCATTTCTTAAATTGAAAGCCACAACAGCATCGGCCAATATCCCCCACATTCAAAGCCAGAAAACCTTTAGCTTCATTAAAGGCATCTTTCTCACCTGTGATTTTCTTCGTATTCAAATGGTTTGTACGCTCTCAAGAAAAATTTCAACAGGCTGTCGCAAAATGCCATTCACCAAGCCAGGAAAAGGCTGAGTTGGCGAAGTAAAAGTGGTTACCCTATGGGCCAAAGTCTTCTTATCTTCTGGCTCATCACTCAACATTTGCGTGGCTTTAATTTGTCCCTTGCTAGCAAAAATAGATCTCTTATGAACCTTCGGCAAAATTTTACCTGTTCTCATATACATTCAAGAATAAAATCCTGAACCACCCCAACTGCAAACGCACATAATATTAAAACTTTCCACAAAACTCTCTAACCAGGCAAAAAAAAAAAAAAGAAATCAAAATACTAAAATACCCTTACCTGTAATTATTCACAAACTCCACAGGAGCAAATCCCTTCTCATGCTCGCAACAGCTGAGGACCGAGTCATATGTGAATCAAGGTTAAATCCTAAGATCCCCACACAAGAAAAAACCAAGAAAAAGAAGGAAGAACCCAGCAGGAAAAATCCCCATCTGATATCACCCCAGCCTCTCGTCTCCAAACAAGTACTGCTGATAGTAGCAATGAAGACTGCACTGTCTTGTAACCAAGCGGAGACTACACCTACTCTTATCTTCATCTAGGAATTTCATAATTCCCTAACACCCCCCCTCCCCCGCCACACACACAAGTGACATATATATCAAATAAAAAAAATAAAACAAATGACGTTTCAACTCTAGAATAATTCAGTAAGAGAGGAAAACAAAAATTATAGAAAGAAAGAAGAGAGAATTAAAATTATAAAAAAACTTACATTTTCCCCTTCCATCAAATCCCAAAATTCACGAAGTTACATCCGCACTTCCAGAAAATGTACACAAATACATAATTATGTCTAAAAACACAGTAAAAACACCCGACACTCATTAATCACACCTCCCTAAATCGCCCATCAATTAAGACTGACAGTCAAAATGATAACGCAGTAACCGCGCCTCACAAAAAGTGCAAGATTGCAATCTACCCCCTAAGCAATAACGAATGCCAACCTCTCCATCTAACGCCATATTTAAAAATGTCTACCTAACTCAAAATGTCTATCTCACTCACACTCTCTCTTCATCATGGATTCACGACACTTTCAATAAGCGCCTTTACCGCCTGCCACCATTTCTGTTTTACAGAACACCATACAACTTTGTTTCCACTTACCTTCGGAGAAAGTCGCTCACATTAGTAACTGACCAAGAAGAGCAACTCTCTCTCTCTCTCTCTCTCTCTCTCTCTCTCTCTCTCTCTCTCTCTCTCTCTCTCTCTCTCATTCCCGCTCCCTTTCTCTCGATCATTTTCTCTCTCAAAATACCCCAAACTATTGTGTGGAAATCAAACCTAATTTTAACAAAAATAGTTTATTCTGTAAAGGTAACAAACAACAAAATTAAAACCTTGGTAATTAAGAAAAAAATGCTAAAAAAACAAAAAGAATGTAAATGATAAATGAATATCTCCCCAACAAAACATCTTAGCTAATACCGAAATCATGAATGAGATTCTTCCCCATTTCGTTCACTTCCCCAATAAGTCTCCATGTAAACACAAGTCCTTAAGTCATTGTTCCTTTAAGATGACCATTTCCCACTATGGCTATGTTACACGCATGTCTGTGCGGTTGTGTGTCCACCCCAATTAACCATGGTTCCATTGAAACATTCTGCCAAAGAGAGCAACCATCTCTATTAAAATCAAAGAACACCCAGTTCATCAATACACAGCAACTCACCATATAAATGTTAGACAATGGTAAAGGAACATTTACAAAAATAATGAGATCAGTAAAGGTTAGTAATTTTCCTAAGTTCTACTCACTCTCCAGAGAATGGAAATTCCAATTCTCAGCATGTCTTTCCAATCTGGTTTATCACGAAGGAGAGAGCACACTTTCACAAGCCTCTTCGCACTGAGTGTTTTTGTAACGCTTGAAGGGATTCACGTTCCTGTTTAACTCGCCCGGAAATCCAACTAGAACCAGACCCCGAGGCTTCTGGAACAATCCAAGCTGACTCTACTTCCGCTTACACGTGGACTGTATACAAGGTGCTCTCTGACCAGACGTGCAATGCAGAATTTGCAACAAAAGTGCCCAGTCGTGCTTGGGCAGTGCTGAATCCGAAAATACTCAAGCATCCACTTCCTATCCTGCCTAACCTCTTCATTGTATGCCACATAGTTACATTCATAAAACACAGATATATATATATATATATATATATATATATATATATATATATATATATATATATATATATATATATATATATATATATATATATATATATATATATATAGTCCCCACTGGCTGTCGGCCAAGGAAACAGGAGATTAGCGCCTCCCTATGAGCCTACAGAGGCCCAGGAGGACTTAAATTTTAACATTATATATATATATATATATATATATATATATATATATATATATATATATATATATATATATATATATACATATATATATGTGCGTGTGTTTTATAAATGCGACTATGTTAAAATACACTGAAAGAGGTCAGGCAGGGCAGGAAATGGATGATTTGGTATTTTCGATTCAGTTGAACTAGCACGACTAGGCACTTCCGTTGAAAATTCTGCATTATATATATATATATATATATATATATATATATATATATATATATATATATATATATATATATATATATATATATATATATATATATATATATATATATATATATACAAAGGTGTGATCATATAGTATCAGGACTGGTGCTATCGAAAAAAAACTACAATACGTACCATATTTAATTTCCTTTGAAGTAATCCCCTTTGGAAGCAGCACACTTTATGCAGCTCTGTTTCCACTGATGGAAAAATTCCTGGAACTCGTTTTCTGGGATAATCAGCAGCTGCCCTGTCGCATTCACTTGGATCTCCTGGATGTCCTGAAATCTTCTTCCTTTGAAATGGGATTTGATTTTTGGGAAGATGAAAAAGTAGCAAGGGGTGAGATCTGGGGAACACGGTGGCTGTCGGACCTGGGAGATGTTGTGCTTGGCTAAAAACTGCTGCACAAACTGTGCTGAATGGGCAGGTATGTTCTCATGGTGCGATTGCCACTCACCAGACACATGCAATTCTGGCCTTTTCTGATGAATAGCGTCTCATCGCAACATCTCACACTAGCACTCCTTGTTTATTGTCTGGCTAGGTGGAGCATACTCATGATGAACAATTCCCTTGTAGTCGAAGAAAATGGTCAACAGTATCTTCACATTGCTTCGATTCATTCATGCTTTCTCGGGTCTTTGAGAGGTTGTGGTCTTCCCGGTATGACTATTTTCAAAAAGTTTTCATTGTTCTCGACGCAATCAAGATCTTGCGCAACTAAAACCTGAGTCTCTTTTTGGTCAGCTGCAACCAGTTTTAGCACAAACTTGGCAGACACGTGTCTCATACCCAAGTCTTCAGTGAGAATAGACTGAAATGGACCGTAACTAATCTGCACATCCTCTGATAACTCACAGATGGTGATTAGATGATTTCCCATACCAGCTGCATGGTCAACTGCAATGTATTTCTCGACATTTTCTCGCCCATCTTGAAAACGTCTGAACCACTCACACACTCGTGTGCGACTCATACACTCCTCTCCATACACTTTTTTACAACTTTGCATAGGTTTGTGCACAGTTATCGCCAAGCTTCTGGCAAAATTTGATGCAGATTCTCTGCTTAACTTTCTCCATCATAGTCAATGCGATGACCACACAATACACACATTCCTTCCAAGCACTGCTGCAAAGAGCGGAAGTGGGATAGGACACTAAAAACTTAGCGCGCATGCACAGTGGGGTTAAAGTCATTCTGTGACAAGTGGTCTCATTCTGCGTATTTTAGCTCCTTTACAATAGCAACTGTCCTGATACTTTATGATCACACAGAAGGACAGCTGGGGTTTCAGCTGAAGAGGTGATGCTGTCACGGGACTTTGGGCTTGAAGACGTCACAGAAAGGTTGTGTCTCAGGATGGGACAACAAATGTTGTTTCTCCCAGAATCCGGAGATTGTACAAAAGGAGGGTAGGAAGGGCTGGCAACTCTCCTCGTCACAAGCAGGACAGGCTTGGCGACTCCTATTCATCACTGGCATCTAGGGCTCGCGTTTCCACCTCGTTTTGGGCATGAAGGGCTTAGAGACTTCTCATCGCAAACATGAAGGGCTGACTGCTTCTTTTTGTCTCAGGTACTAAGAGCTTGACAACATCTTATCACAAGCAGGAAGGGTTGGCTGCTTCTCTTCATCTGGGGCAGGACAAGATCTTATGAAGATAGGTGTTAAAGTCGTCTGAAAGGGATAATCCCATCGGAACTTTGCTTTGTCCGACCTCTGATTACCCTCTCTGTCTCTGTATGTCTCTATCTGTTCTGGTCAGTCTCTTCAGGAAGCTTATATACCACTGTATGGGCGGAGCTAATTACGTCATCTCATATAAGGAGTTTTTTCATTTTCTGAATACTGGTTGGTTCCTTAAAAACGCTCATTTCGGTCACGTCATAGAAGCTTCTAGAACAAATTTCCTGGCGCAATCTGGACCAATATTGCGCCATCTTACAAAGCGTGGCATGAGAGGCCACGCGGTGTCGTTTCCACAAAAAAAAAAAAAAAAAAAAAAGGTTTCTTCATCGAGTCGCTAATTTGCCACGAGGTGTTGGCAGCAGGAAGTGACGGGTACTAAAACCTACTCGCAAACACAGGAAGCAGTCACGCCTTGGAAAAGAGATATTTCCTTTTTAATATATTTCTTCCACACTGTTGCATCTATCCATGACAAGGAATCATTATGAACACCTGCGATGATATCGTCAGAGGATGGCATGACAAGGAATCATTATGAACACCTGCGATGATATCGTCAGAGGATGGCGGCGGAAATGAAATCAGTTGAATATGATGCAGAATGTTAAGGATTTTATACATAACTGGATTACACCCTCTCTGCTACAAATGAATTTTTCTTACACTGGAATAACATCAGTGATGATAGTACGACTATCAACACAAACAAAAAATATCTTTTATAAAGAAAATGCATTTAAGATGTTTTACTGGAAACAGTTTTTTTATATTATAATGTGCATAATTTCCTTGCTCTGTCTCTATTTAAATTGGTTGCATATTTATTGTGTCCTCGAATTAAATATGTACATCAAATATAGACCCAAAAGTGTCTGAACAATTTTAAGTAAGTTCCTTTAAGAAAAAATCATCACATGCAATTCAAGTTGCATATGCAGTCATATGGTCAATTATATTTCATTTTCATTAGTAGCACCATTATTGTTAAACATTCTTATTTATTTTCATCTTTTTGTTTAGGTACTAGGCACTCTCGCCTACTAAAACCAAGCCATCGACTTCTATTGACGAACTGAATTGTATCTTTGTGTTGCACAACTTCAGAATCATCCAGTAAAAAGGTAAGAAGCAATGCGACATTAGAATGTAAAAGAATGTATTGTTTTATTTTGTATTCAGCAAAGTACCTCTTGCTTAAAAGAATTTCTCTTACATTTACAGAGGCAGGACTTAAAACAGAAGTAATGTAGGCAAATTATGCACAAAAGGGTTCAATAACAATAGAGGGGAAAGGATTAATGAGGTTGAAGAATTCAAATATTTAAGGACGGGCTCTCTTAAGTTGGAATTTAGCGGAAGGCTAAAAAAAAAAAAAAAAGATAGATGAAACAATGGGCAGTTGAATAAGATTGGGAAATAATGTTGACTGAAACTGCATACGAAAGAAAGGTTATACATAAAGTCCAATACGATCTGTATTGCTGTACGGACAAGAATCGTGGTATGATAGTGAAGTACGTCATAAACATTTTGTTGAATTAAAAATAAAGCTTAAAAAAAATATTAGGGAGTCATTTGTCAGAATAGAGTTAGAAATGATGTCAAGGAAAATTACGGAAGTTCTTTATGTAGATAAGTTGAAGGTGTCAGCTGTTCTCTTATGGGCACCAAAAGAGTTGGAAGACCCAAACCTTTTGAAGAGAATTTTGAAATGGAGATGAGAGGAAGTCTGTCGAACACGAAGGGCAAGAAAGACATCACTGTCAAAATTTCACGGGGTGCTGGAAGCGATGATGATGGTAAGAATGTCATGTTTAAAACTAACAGGTTTTGCTATATGCATATACACAGAAACACACATGAATATACGTGTGTGTGTGTGTGTGTGTGTATATGTATATATATATATATATATATATATATATATATATATATATATATATATATATATATATATATATATATATATATATATATATATATATATATGCGCTTGTTTGTGCCTGACAATGTATGTACGTTTGTGTGTTTCTTAGTGTACGCCTGGCAGGTGTGAGTGATATAAAAGTAATTTAAATGCAAAAGTGGGTGACAGAGAAAGGGATGGCGTTGCTGGTGGGAGCGCAGAATGAAGATAGCCCTGTCGAAATACATATGGAAATTGGTATGAGTGCTGGAAATACATGGCTTTCAGAAAAGAATATTCATAAGTTTACTCAGCAAGAATATGGTGAAATAAAGAATTTCATGGCGTATGTGATGCTGCAAAATAGAAGGAATGACAAATTGGTGGATGCAGTGGAATGAAACGAATGAAGTTTGATCATATATGATCATTATTTGGTTAAGATGAAAGTGCAAAGAGACAGAATTTTTAGATGGAAAGGAATAAGCAAACGTATGTATGCAAAGGCAATCAATACAACTGAGAATAATAAGAAGGACGTTATAATATCAAGTATAGAAAAATGAATCAAGCAAAGTAGCTAAGGCCTAAGGTCATAGAAATGCAAATGGAAGTGGCACAAGAGCAATGTGCAAAATTCCAGGATGGGGTGATTGTGTAGCTCGGAAATATCTGTGATTGCCAGAGCGTATGAGGGGTGAATCAAAGTATTTGGGAGTTGGATGAGGAAAAGAGAGTTTTGGTTACGGTAAAAAGATTTAAATGGCAGCTGAATGATGGAATTGGAAATCATTTACAACTAAACCGGAGGATGGACACTAAAGCCAAGACAAAAGTGAGATTGAAAAAGAAGGGAAATGATGAAAGTAAAGGTGGAATGAACAAGTACTCAATGAAGAAAGACATCACTTAGTATGTAATGATATGTGGATGATAAGATTTTGATTTAAGACAGTACGACAGAATATAAAAAGGACTGACAAGGATAGAAGAATTGGTGTTTCAGTAAAGAAGAGATTGTTCAGAAGTGGTTGTTATGAATAGGTTATGTGAGATGCTTGAAAGTAAAACCAAAAGTATATGTCATGAATTAATCTAGACAAGTTTATGACATAAAACTCGACATTGATGTGAAGTTTTTTAGGATTTATGAAAAAGTAAATAAGTTGTTGAAAGAAATTAGAATTTGGTCATGAATATGAAATTACCATTAAAATGTGTCAAGTGCGAGTTACTAGTTTGCGAATATCCTTAAAGAGTTCTTCATTTATTGAAGAACAAATAATGAAGATATTAACGATAAAAATATCGCTGATAAATCAAACTTTATCAGAAAATCGCAATTTGATAGTCCAGGTTATTTTAATGAGAGCATGCAGAACCTTACGTCTTTACCTTATTATTTTGCTTGAGTATGATGATTGCGAAGTATTGCGAAATATATTCTAGAGTTGGAAAATGTTCCCAAAAACGAATCCTTGGTATTAGCGTTTAAAATATGTAATGTATTTTGATTAATTGCAAGGATTAAAACCAGATAATATACAATTACGACTGGCTAAATGTTATTTAGTGACGCGTATTATGACAATCTTTGACAGCTTCATATTTTTATTATTTCCTACAAAGCACTCACGAATATGCTCATCCAACTAATACAACGATGCTGGATGAATATGTGTAATTCTGTTGCCTAATATTTCATTGTTTGATCTCATGATATCACGATTAGCTGTTGACCACCCAAGTTTAAAAACACTTATTTAAAAATTCCAAGATGAGTTACATTCCAAATATGAGTCTTTAACTGACACGATCAGTTGCACCACTATTATCAGCGACAACTGTTACTTTCCGTTTTGTAATATTGTACCTGCGCTGAAGACATTTTAGACATTATTTAGTATTTTGTAATAACGTTGCTAAAGCAAAACGCCGTTACTTTCAGTGCGTTTTTGATTCATCTGTTTGGTAACAAGCGGGAATTTCCATTATCCACTGAAAGTCATATTACTGGGATAAAATGAAATATCGTTTGTTTTCTGACCCTTAGTAATGTCCCGAAAGTCGATTCAGCATGTGATGATCCCTTTGGTAGCATTTTAGACTCTCTGATTGTCTCTCATCGACGACCAATATAACAGAATTTTTTTTTTTTTGGGGAGGGGGTGGGCTTGACGACCATGGGGGGCGTTATAGAGGCGGGAGACGAGTTCCACATGTATCACGGCATTCTACTAGGCCAAAGGAAGACTTTTAGCAAAAAAAACAAAAAGCAAAAATTTTGCCAAAATCACCCTCATAAGCACTACTCCTCCCTTAACAAGCAAGGGAGAGAATTAATGGAATTGGATACTTAAGTTGGTGGTTCTTTTAATTACATTTCCGTCTTATTTCATCATTATTATAAAAAAAAATAGCCATTCTCATCAATTTATTGATCTTTATACTTGTGAGATCATGCCTATTTCCCTCTGCTCTAATTTATCCTGGTTGCCTGTAGTCTAATCTTTTTCTATTGTAGAATCATCCTAAATTAGAAAGAATTAGAAATAGGAAGATGCGGAACCCACTGAACTAATAGCTGGCCTAGCGGGAAAATTTGTTTTGTAAGTTTTTATTGTACTATACGTACACGGTAGCGATGGAGAGGTGACACCAAACATTTTATTAAGTTTTTATTTCCTTTTAATAGTTTTTTTCTCTTTGCCATTAAAATTAGTATTCACAGTCCCTAACGGATTTTAATTCAATTCTTTGTATGCATTTTCATCACTCGAAAGACAATCCAATTTTTCTAGGCCATCTATTAGTTCGGTTGGTTCTACATCAGACAATCTAGCAAAGAACCTAGTGAATATTCTTAGCCTATTGGCTGGTACCATCTCTACTGCTAATATATTAAATAACATGGACTAGACAGATAAACTAAATAATTTACATATGAATAATGAATCCAGGCTGGTGAGTTTTGATGTGGTATCGTTATTCGCAAAAGTACCTGTTGGAGTTGTTACAGGAATTATTAGAAAACAGCCCTCTGAATAGCCCCTTTTTTTAAGGATACCTTAATTAAAACGATCAAATTGTGTTTAAAAGAAAGTGAATGAAAACTCTTACTCACAAAATTTTGGTATGGCGATGGGCAACCCTCTGTTCTGCAGTGTTAAGTAACTTGTATACGGAATGTTTTTAAAGGAATCATGCACAAAATCATTCTACGCAATGTAGCGTGGTTCAGATATGTTGACGATATAATTTGACAATTTAAATCGATTAGTCCCATCAATTAAATTCACTTTGAAAATAGAAAAGAAGAGTGCCTGCCCTTTTTGGATTGCCTAATACATAGAACTATCATTGTGTTTAAATACAGTGATTACAGAAAACCTACTGATATTCCTTCCTTTTATGCATTTCTATTCTAAATATAGTACATATATATATATATATATATATATATATATATATATATATATATATATATATATATATATATATATATATATATATATATATATATATATATATATATATATATATATATATATATATATATATATATATATATATTTTTTTATAAATATTTACGCTGTTCGCCCTCGAACATTTAGGGATAGAAATATCAGCCTGACTGAGACAGGAAATTGCTTTGTCCCCGATAGGTAGCATTTAGGCATTTAACCCCATAGGCTGGAAAGTTTGTAAACAAAATATGTTAGGGCATTAGGGACCTAAGCCTCAGAGAGGGTTTACGCTCAATGACCCCTAGTTATGGTGGCCCAAAGCTTTATTCTATGCATTCGACGATGCCTTTGTCAAGGTCGGATTGCCGGGGCGGTATAGTCCTCCTCTGGAAGAACGGAAGCGAGGTCCGGGTCAGAGATGAGAGAGATCCCAGCGGTCACGGAACCAGGGTGACGCTGCGTGCGTGCCCGAACGATATTCTTTATTACTTTCTCTCCTACGTCTATCTTAGTTAGTGAATTGGGAAGACTGCCAGAATACGACTCTGAGGTTCCTCGTTTGCAGCGACTCGGCGTTCACGGTAAGTCCGATTCTTGTTGAAGCTTCGTCGATTGACTAGTTCTTTTCTGTATTTCACATTTTTTCTTTGTTTTCTTCCTTCAGCCACCACTTAGGGTATATGTGTTTACAAAGTCTAGATTAAGCCTAATTATTTTATTGTTAGCTTCAACCCCATTATTCCAGTAAAATACCTAGGATTTAGGGTAAGCAAAATCAGGTTAAATCTCGATGCTTTTTATGCCTCGCGTCCGAATGTTTGGGAGAACCGTTGCGTTTAAAATCAAATTCATCTCAAATATTCTTTGTTAGGTTAATAACCTTAACTGGCGACCTTTGGCTAATTAACGTCTGTCTTTGAGGTTAACTTTTGGCTTCAAGTGACAGGTTACGTGTAATCTTGGTTTGCAGGGCCGTAAAATTTACGTAAATTGAATAATACATGATCAACCAAGACCCTTCACACGTAACATTGGCGATCTTGCGTAGAATCTAAAGTACATTTTAGAGAAAGAATCTGGAGAAAAGGAAATTAAAATTACATTAAAAAAAAAAAAAAAAAAAAAAAAAATAAAAGTCAGATATTGAATTCCATTTCATTCTTCCAAACAAGGAACCAGGCATAATAATAAGCAGTAAAGAGGATAGTTATAATAACAAGTGTAGCGAGAATTAGCGTAGGAAAGGGTGCGTCGAGCAGAGAGTCATAATTTGTAACGGTTTAAGACAAGGGCATTTTACCGTGTTCGGACCGTGAGTCAAGTCGTTCAAGTAACGAATCCTAAGGCCGAATCGCGGAGCCCAGTTCATATACACAAAGTAATGTAGAAATCGCGTCGGCAATTCCGATCGTTATTGTTTGCATATAGCGGGAATCATTCAAAAACCGTGTCAGTGAAGTAGCAAACGAACGGAAATAGTAATTTTATCAATAAAATACATTTTCAGTAACGTAAATTTGGTCCGTTCCAAATCCAGCAAATCTATTCCATTGTTTGCGAGGATGTTTCACCGGGTGAGAAGAACGATAACAAAAGACACAAAGTTGTTTGGTAATTTAGTTTTCCATCCGTAACGAAAAACGCTATGCATGATTGGTATATTTAAAGTAAAATCTGGATACCTGCATTTGTTTCGTTGTTTGAATTTGTGCTAAAAAGAAAATACCCTTGGATTCCTCTGCCGTGTGGTGTTGTTTTGAAATTGTTCGAACTGTTTGTGAGAGAGCGGCCATTTTTGGGGTTTCCTTCGCCGACCGAGGTGTTTTGAAATTTAGGCCTAACGGGACCTTGGCCGCCATCTCAACGACCTTGTTATTGTGACCTCGACTCTGCTCCCAGCCACTCTTGGGGCATATATTTTTTTTGCTTTTCGTAGTAGAACCCACCTCCTAATATCTTAGCTAGGAAAAAACCAAAAGATAATTTAGGCAGGGGAAAGATAGGCCTTAGTTAGGAGTAATAACAAGTTCCTATACGAATACCTACTATAAAATCATATGAAGAAAATTTAAAAATTTTACGATAAACTTTTGTGACGTCGGCTCCCAGGAAAATTAAGATAATAAAGTAATCCCTAAGGAAGCCAAGACGACGCATCTATATCATTTATTAAGATCCATGCCATTGTGCATGTATAAAATCTTTGTTTACATGTTCTCAAGCAGCAAGAAATTCGCTGATTGAAAATCTCTCTCTCTCTCTCTCTCTCTCTCTCTCTCTCTCTCTCTCTCTCTCTCTCTCTCATCATTCAAGTAAGCATTCCTAACCTAAGTGTACGTGACCCTCTTCAAAGAAAGAACGGCCGACACTAGGCTAATTAATTCGAATACTTAAACCAATTAAAAGAAAACACCTCTGTCCCACAATAGATGAGGACAAGTTAAGAGTAATTACAATACAGTGATAAACTGTCGGTCACGAGTGAGGCCTGCTATCCAGACCGAAGCAAACAGTAGTTTTCACCCTCTGAAAAAAAAGAAGGGGCCAGTACTGGGACCAGCCACTCACGAGGATCTTTAAGAAAAAAAAAAAACCAAATTCACTTTATTCCACAGTGCCAATAATTTGCAGCACTCATCACTGGAATAAGCTTACTCTCTCTCTCTCTCTCTCTCTCTCTTTTACCTTCCCTTTCTCTCTCATTCGATTGTTGCACTCTGCAGGGGGTGTAGAGTGCCTTTCCTCCCATATAGCCTAGTTGGACTCCAGTAGAGGGTCCCTAGGAACACATTGGCACCATAAGTGCCACCAAGCAAGAATCCCGAAAAAATAAATAAAAACAAAACCAAAAGGGAACACAGAAGAGAAAGTTCTTCTGAACCTAACCTGCACCAGTGCCTAGGGATACTGAGTGCCACCAGTGTGACCTGTACACGGCACACCCAAACTACAGTGCCACCTTTTGAAAGGGTGCCACGTCATTGAAGAGACACTTCCTCGCTGCCCAAGTACGCCCGTCGACCCGGTTAGACGCCCTTCCCCACCAGAACCATGGCAGCAGAGCATTATAAAACTTTCCTGGGGCTGGGGACGGCGGCAGGTCTCACCGGCTCGGAACTTACCACCTGGGTTAAGGAGCAAGTGGACGACTTGGCCAAGCGGGAGAAGGAAGAAAGACTCGAGCAGAGGAAGTATGCAGAGGAAGTATGAAGAAGCAGAGGAAGTATGAAGAAGCAAAGAAGAGAAAGAGAAGAAAAGGAGACAGCATGAGTTAGCCTGCAAGGAAACTGAGTTAGCCCCTAAAGGAGAAGGAGCTCGAGCTTGAGAGAGCGAAAATGGAGAATGCCGAAGCTATGGCTAGCCATCAAGCCTCCAGTTCTACACCTGCTGCATCAAACGCTCCAATTTCGAGCATCAATTCCCTAGTCCCCAAGTGGACTGAGGACGAGCCAAGCATGGCTGGAGGAGATCGAGGCTCTTTTCGATAACTACAGCACCACGGAGACGGAGAGAGCCTTAATACTAGCCAAGCATATGGAGGGAAAAGCCAAGGCAGCGCTTCGCTCACTGGAGAAGAGCCAGAGAGGCAACATGGCGGAAGTTCGTAGTAGAGTCATTACAAAGGCCTACGAGATAACCCCAGAAAAATGGAGACAATGGTTCCGAGGTCTTGCCAAGGAAGTCGGCTGGTCTTGGACGGAATGGGCATGTCACAAAACCCAGTCCGGTACGCGCTGGTTCGACTCCTTGGCCTGCACGACGTTTGAGGATCTCTTCAATCGGACCATGCTAGAAGACCTTTCCAATGTGTGCCAGGGCCCCTTGCGGTATATCTTAACGATAAACAGCCCTCCACACTTATGGAAGCTTGTCGCATGGCTGATTCGTGGGAAACTTTCAATCAGTCGCATAGCACCTCTCAGAAGCGAATCATCCCTCCGGCCTACCTCTCGAACTCCACTCGCCCGAAGAATGGACTGCCTAGCAAGACCATGTGCAACTATTGCAAGAAGGGGGGCCACGCTGAAGCTGAGTGCCGATACAAACTCGGCACTAATAAGCAGCCTAACCCTACCAGCCAGAACTCCGCTCCCGATTCATCCGCTCAGCCCTCTCCTCCAACAGTTACTGCAGGCCACCGAGCCCATCCAAAAGGCCCGTGCAGATCCTGTGGGGCTGCTAGCCACTACAATGCTGGATCTCCGGCCTGTCCACATCATGTCCCCACCACCAAATTTGTCAACCTAATCAGCACTTCATTTTCTGCTGCTGGTCCGCACCGGATCCTTTACCCCGAGAGACTGGAAACCCAGTTCATCTCGGTGGCCCCTCTTCAGAGCACTAGCCTGCCAGTGACCCTTCCGGTCACAGTAGACACTGCGGCAGACATTAGCCTGATCACCAGGGCCCAAGTGCCAGCCGGTGCCATGGTTGACGAAGAAACCCGGTGGGAAATGAAGTGGATAGAGGGCCACACCATCACCGTTCCTACTGTCCAACTCCAGGTTATGACACCTTGGGGCACGATACCCCACCGCCTCGGCGTGGTAGGTGGAATTCGGCCCGGGTGGTCTTCTTGTTGGGTCGGGATCTTCTCTGGGAAGCCCGTCACCACCACCACTCCGCAGCCACGTTACCTCCTCCACGGAGGCCCCAGTTAAAACTCCCAAAAATGACAAACCTCCACCTTCCGCCCACCAAAGTGGTCCGCGGAAGGGCATAAACAACCTATTTCAGGCCTAGCCCTCTCCAATCGCGAAGGGCTGGCCCACCAAGAGGTCCTCCCCCTCCGCGAAGAGAGATTCAGGAGGAGCAGTACCGCTGCAGGACGTGCAAGCGGGCAGACCACTCCACAAATTGGGAGGGCTGCCCAAGCAAGCAACGCCCAGCGGACGCCCCGAACAAAACTCACCGAGAGGCTACGATCTCCTGCTGGGGCAGGAATCTCTGCCGCAGCCAACCACAAGTCGTCCGAGGTATTGCACCTCGGACCCCTTGTCAGGCATGCCTGACCCTCAACTGCTGCCAGTGCCACTTGCGAGCACTGAGCAGTGCCAGACTCCGTCCGCCACGGACGTTGAGCTACCAGTGGAAAAGGCCCCTATGCGGGTCTAAATCATGAGGTGAATCCTCCTCCGGGAGATTTAGGATTCCCCATGCAGTTGATCATCGCGACTGGAGAGCCTCCAGCACCCGAAACTTCTTCCTTCTTCTTTGCAAAATTTGACTCCAGGATGAACCCCTGGAGGATCGAAATGGTACCCCTCCCTTGGAAGACCAGGAACTGGCATCCTCGGACGCAGAAGTCGAGATCGCTCTCGCTCCGGTTGTCGCAGCAGCCGGAGTAGGGAGTCCTCCCGCAGCTTTGCAGTTGCCCCTGACTTCGCGCCCGCTAGCCCTTCTGGCCTGTCCCAGAGTCGGTGCTCTCATCACCTGCTAGGCCAGCTACTGATAGGCCTTGGAGGAAACCGAAGAAGAAGAAGAAGGGGCGGAAGAGAGCCCAGTAGTTGCCGAGCTATAAGCTCATCCTGGCACTAGTGCCCTCTCGGCACAGTGCCCTAACATCTAAGAGTGATCCTGGCCCCTTGCCCAGAGAAGGTAGCCAGTGTGATCTCTTCCTTTTATTTGTACCTAGCCTAGGCCACCTTAAAGTACTGTACATCAATTTAGTAACCTTGTTCCTTCCACTTACCACCGAGCCGCAGTAATCATGTAAGTAGCCTAACTAATTTCAGTAATCTTAACTATTGTGAAACGAGCCACGATGCTCGTGACACGCATGGCCTAAGACCTCAGTGAGGCACCCATTTATCATATGAGGCAACCCTCATGAATTAACTAGTAAATTTTAATTGTATTAAACATAAACCATGTTGTAATTTAGTTAGAATATTAACTCTTATGTTGGTGCTACGGTCGGGTTAGGATAGGTTAGGCTAGGGAATATCATAGAATGTACCACTAGGCTAGGTCTAAAACACATCATGATTGTAGGAGGTAGCCTATAATAACCGTGAGCACCTTCCAGTACTATTAGAATTAGGTAAAGTAGTGATTATAGCTCATATCCTATCTAGGGTTAGGTAGTTCTGTAGCTAGGTAGGCTAACCAGGACTAATCTGCTCAGGGAAGGAGAGTAACCTACGAGAGGCGAACAGCTTGCTTAGTATAGACCTTCACGCCCGAAAAGGGAGTGAAGGCCCTCTTAAAGGGGAGCTTTTATAAATATTACTGCTGTTAGCCCCTCGATGTATTTAGGGGATAGGAATATCAGATTGACCTGAGACAAAGAAACATCTCTGCCCGCCGATAGGGTAGGCAATTTAAAAATAACAATCAGGCATTTAACCCCATAGGCTGGAAAGTTTGTAAACAAAATATGTTAGGGCATTAGGGACCTAAGCCTCAGAGAGGGTTTACGCTCAATGACCCCTAGTTATGGTGGCCCTTAAGCTTTATTCTATGCATTCGACGATGCCTTTGTCAAGGTCGGATTGCCCGGGGCGGTATAAGTCCTCCTCTGGAAGAACGAAGCGAGGTCGGGTCAGAGATGAGAGAGAGATCCCAGCGGTCACGGAACCAGGGTGACGCTGCGTGCGTGCCCGAACGATATTCTTTATTACTTTCTCTCCTACGTCTATCTTAGTTAGTGAATTGGGAAGACTGCCAGAATACGACTCCTGAGGTTCCTCGTTTGCGCAGCGACTCGACGTTCACGGTAAGTCCGATTCTTGTTGAAGCTTCGTCGATTGACTAGTTCTTTTCTGTATTTCACATTTTTTCTTTGTTTTCTTCCTTCAGCCACCACTTAGGGTATATGTGTTTACAAAGTCTAGATTAAGCCTAATTATTTTATTGTTAGCTTCAACCCCATTATTCCAGTAAAATACCTAGGATTTAGGGTAAGCAAATCAGGTTAAATCTCGATGCTTTTGTATGCCTCGCGTCCGAATGTTTGGGAGAACCGTTGCGTTTAAATCAAATTCATCTCAAATATTCTTTTGTTAAGGTTAATAACCCTTAACTGGCGACCTTTGGCTAATTAACGTCTGTCTTTGAGGTTAACTTTTGGCTTCAAGTGACAGGTTACGTGTAATCTTGGTTTGCAGGGCCGTAAAATTTACGTAAATTGAATAATACATGATCAACCAAGACCCTTCACACGTAACAATATATATATATATATATATATATATATATATATATATATATATATATATATATATATATATATATATATATATATATATATATATATATATATATATATATATATTATTTCTTACCTTTACATCATTCCACAATTTATTATTCAGTTGATTAAGTCAAAAATGATTTATAACGTTATATTGGAAATTTGAATTATGTTTACAAAACATATATACCTTGATTATCTTTTTGTGGAACTAAGCAGATTATCTGTGAACGGATAAAACTGTAATTCAACACGTGCATGCATATTTTAATCAAAAAACAGCTCATTTGATAATTAGAAAAAAACCAGATCCTATTTTTGAAATTGCAGCAATATTCTGTTGCTTGCAGTTTTATTTTGAATATTCAGTGGAGGTTCTTTGTCTTATTAATCTTACTTATATATATATACAATATATATATATATATATATATAGCATATATATATATATATATATTTATATATATATTAATATATATATAAGCAAATCTGTATATTGCGTTATATCAATATAATATATATATATATATATTATATATATATATACAATATATATATTTATGTGGTGTGTGTGTATGTATATATATTGTATGTATATACTGTATATATATAATTATACAAATAATGTATACATAGAGATGATGAATTAAAAATCTTAAAACAGAATTTCTTAATTTTTTAATTTCTTGCATGCTTATTATTGGGAAATAAGAGTAAACTTTTTACAGATCTAGAAAGTATCGTTCGCTCAACATTTCTTGGGTAATCAAAATATATACGGTATTTATGTGACATAAGAAGGCCAGCCTTAGATATTGCTAACTTTTCTTACCCTGTGCTTTATATATGTACATCATGCATACGTATATATATATTTCTTATATATATATATTTATATATATATGTATTATAATATATATATATATAAATATATATACTATATATATATATATCCATGTCCAGTATATCGAAATTTTATCTTCACGTGATTTATATACAATTCAAAGTACATTTGTAGCAAATTTTATTTTATATAAATCACGGTGTAAAACTTCATTTCATAATAAGACTGCCGTTTAAAGGTAAAATGAACTGTCACGGCGTTTTGTGGGTCATTGCCGAGGCCAGTACATTTCCCGCTCACTGTTAAAAAGCAGTACAACATCTCGGCAAAAGACTATTTACTATCTCTTGATGGCTCAATGGTTACACGTCCACTGGAGTCGTTGAAAAGGTTTTTTTTTGTCACGGGTTCGTGTCCCGAAATGCAATTTTGACTTCATGATTATATTTGTATATATCATATATATCATATATATGTTATATATATATATATATATATGATATATACAATCATACATATGTCGAATAATGAAGGCAGAGGATCAATGGAGAACATTCATTGACGGAGGTTTTCTCTCGCTTATATGCAAAGTCTGTTTTATCTGGAAGCGCCTTTTTTCATTTGAACTATCTATTACTGTAACTTGATGATATTGTTTTATTCACTAGCGTCTCCCTTCTTAAGCTAGTGCCATGTGCCATGCACTTGAAGTGTATGCGTTTTCGGCGTTCCTGTCTGGAGGTGGTATGTTAAGCGACGAGAAAGCGTAGTAGTGGTCATCCCAATGTATGAAATATTGTGGAGCTTACAGTCTCCGATTGGACTCTTATTTGGTTAAAACGTCCGTGTGATTCATGTCGTTATTCACATCCGAAAGGTTATTTTTCATGACAAGGCTACTAGTCTTCCTGCTCTTATAAAATATAATAAATCTGACGATGTCGTTGTCATTAACTGGGGCAATTCCTCTTTTTATTATTTCCTTTAAAACACACTCGTCGGTTTTATAGCCTGAGGACGTGTGATTCCGGTAATATAGTTTTACAGGGGAACAGTCTCCCTGAGGTCGTCGTGTAAGTGGAGCTTCAAAAGTTCAAGCGAAGATGCAGTTCATTACTAACTAATACTATTCTCCTGGCATTTTAATACATTTGTATCAATTTATTGTTTTCTTTTTCAGTAAGTGAAGTCTCTTTCTGTATGTCCCTTTACCTCCTCTTATTTCTTCCTTATGGACACAATATTCTTTGGAAGCTTGAGTTTCAAGTCAATGGCCCTTGTTGGCTTGTTCCATATGAATAGGGTTCATCTTCTGAATAGTAATAATAATCATAATATTAATAGAACTACAGGATGCTGATATAATATAATAAGGTATGACCTTTGGGTAAATATCAGAATTAATGTAAGTTAATTATTTTTGTCCTTATGAGTTATTTTTCCTTTGAAAGCTATTGAAATGGGAGATGCTCAGGGAGTTTTTGAGAGTAGACAAGCAGTTACAATTGGCTTTCACAAGTCAACCAAATAGAAGTAAGGCTTTATAAAAAAAAAAAAGGAGTAGTCTAATATAGTATACCAGTAACGGTAAGATTATCAGAGGGTCTTTTTTAATTTAACCAAATACTAGGCAACTGGCTCTTCCTAGAATCAAGGCCTCAGGTTGGTTTCTAAATGTATAATTGGCAACTCTGTTACTCCTCCGTATCAGTTATTGCAGTGTTTAGACAATAACAAATTTTGTATGACCCTAAATAATCATGAAACTATGTTATTATCATTAGAGATATAGTGACACTATGTATCAGTTATTACTTATTAAATATATTATCTATAACTTTTTCTCGACGTAGGGTCATGGAATCTTGAACTGTTCTCCGACTCTCTCCATTATACTGTGAACTACTTTTGTGTCATCTTTTTACACTGCTTAACGTTAAGCGATATAATCAATTATTAAATAAAAGCTACATCATGACATATGCAAATCAAAAACAAAAAATCAAATTTGGTACAGGTTAACCTACATAAGTGAATCGGAAAGAATAAATGCAGGTTCATAACTGGGAACATATTAGTTTATCTCTAATCATTGTAAAGTTAAGCTTGAACAAAATATATCATGATAATGTCTTGCAATGAGAAAATTTGATATGATACTGACAACTAAGCAATATGGTCTCCAGTATTCCTATGTCAGTTCATAATTTAGTAATATTGATAACTGATACTAAAACTGATTAACACTTTCTCGCTAATTGAATTTGGTTGTCAAGAACGAAATACTGTTCAAAATAACAAGGATGTAAAACGGACATCACTCACCAGCATTTATAAGCCTTAATTTTTATAGAATATCATTATCCCGTCTTGTGAACGTATGGATATTATCATTAACAATGTAAATTATAAGTCAGCAATCAGGGAAAAACTTTAGTAAATATTTTCCGCATTGTAAACCATAATGGACCAAACACGATATAGCAGGTTGGACATTCCTAAATTCCCTGCCAAGATTACGTAATCAAATTCTGTTCGTTCTACTTCTAAGCACTTTCATTCAGGGTATCATTTGAATCACGCATGTGTCGTGTGTCGTCTGATTTCTTCTCTACATATGTATGTGTGCTTGATGACTAATTTTATTCATTCCATTGCTATCTCTAAACTACATCTTCTGTGGATAAGCGCTGTTTTTTTTTTCAACACAGCGTCTGAATTAATGTCCTTGTGACTAACATCTACTTGAAAATGTATTTGGACCAGTGTTTCTGTTCGGTTTCTCTTTTACACTACTATTTACTCCTATCTATTTTTTTCTTACTTTATTATCCTTCTCGTTAATAGCAGTAGTAGTTGTCTTCTTTCTGCTTCTGATCTTCGTTTTAAAACTAACAATAAATAGTAAAGGATTGGAAAATTATAATCTGTCAAGACTAAATCACCGTGACTGGGAATTATGTATGCAAACAGAATCATGCTGATGAATAATTGCTCCTGAAAATACTATGGTTGTTCTTCCGAAAAATGTGCAAATGTCGAGTTTAATTAGAGCTGATCACGAAGTAAGCTTCATGCTAACAAACTGCCCAGCAACTCAACACCTCACACTCTCACATGGAGCAGACCATAACTGACAGCTTTTAGGAAACACACAAACTCACACACTCGATGTATGATAAAAGAAAGAGGTCGCTTCAACGATAACAAAAGATAGTTATTGATAAAGAAATAGCTCTCCTCCAGAGGTTTGTTAAATGCCCTCTGTTAATATAAAAAAAACCCACGAGACTGTTTACAAAACTAAATTAATTTTTGATGTAAATACAACTCCTGCGAAATATGCTTCGAAGTGACGATTCCAAGATTCATTTTTTTTCCACGTCCCTCTCTTTCTCTCTTCCTGTCTCAAAAGATGAGCAGATGTTTTCCGATAAGTTCCACACTTCTTCCTTTGGTCACTAGCTTTCATCAGCTGCTCGTTTCCGTTTTTTGTCAATAGAATTACTTTAGTCAGTTCCTCTTGATTTCCCAAAACTGCAAAGCATAGGGGAGCAAACTCTGTGCAGTCCTATTTCTGTTGACTCCATTGTAGATGTATTTTTGAATTTGCGATATCATATCAGAAAGAGCTTTGGTGCCCGGACGAGTGTTTATATTGTTCATTCACATTTAACATTTAAATTCTTTATCAGTTGATTAAATGAAAGGTTATAGTTAACTCTCTGATGCTTCGTTTGATTTATTCAGTTAAAAAATTAGCTTTATTCGACAATGTTGCGTAAATAACAAGTAAAAACTTCAGTTATCATCATCAAGGTGACAGACAAATGAAATAACAAATATTCATATTTTGTTTTCTGTATCCAATTCTTTTGTAAACGTCTCAGTTGAGGTTGGATGATCCGGACGGCCTTGAGGTTCAGTTATTTATAACCCTGGGAGAGGTGCATTAGGGTGCGACACGTATAGTATACTACAGTTACATAAAGTTTGTCGTAGATAAAACGTGGATTAAAAGCACTTTAAAAGAAAACAAAAAATTCTCAGAACGCAGTCGCTCCCTAAAAGCTTCACCTGTTGAGGCGTTGATGCAATAAAGAAGCGATCAGTAAAACCGAAGGACTTGCGAGATATCAGGACTTCAGAAAATTGAGCAGAGAGATGCTGGGTTGGATTCACGATGCTCACGATGCATTAACACATATGGTAACTTACTTCCCCCTTAAAAAAAAAAGAATTATATCCCCTTAAAATAAATACCGATTCTATACAAAGTTCTTGTAATTGGAATATGCAAATCCTGCACAATAATCAATTAAAACCTTCAAATTATGTAGAAAATTAAATGAACTCGTACATAATGCTCTTACTAAACTCTTTGACCACCTTAAGGACTATGAGCGCCACCTTTTAGTGCAGGAATTGCAGAATATTGCCGAAGTATTTCAGGCCAAAGGACAAAACATAAGCTGGGAAATCCTTTTGGAGATGAAATCTTAACATCCAATCAGATGAAAACCCGGGTAAAGTCAGTATTAAGGACACTGCCAACAGTCGTCTGTCTTCGGAGCTGGAAGCAATACAAGAGGGTTCTTAGAACTGATAAGGAATGTACTATAAATATACCAGCACCTTGTATACTGGATGATAAACGCCCTGTTCAACAGCACTGATGAAACAGACATTATGTTTCTGCAATTACTTTTGCGTTTCCTTCAGGTTGTACTCAAGTCGAAAGATCTGATACACATTCGGAACTCATCAACTATCGTTTCCGCAACAGGGCCAAGGTCATTTTTTGTCCCTTTTCTATCCTTATTGTTAAATATCCACCAGAATTTTGCATCCAAATAGATACAATAACCAATATCCTGATATAACCTGAATATTATTTTTATATATATATATATATATATATATATAATATATATACATATATATATATATATATATATATATATATATATATATATATATATATATATATATATATATATATATATGTGTGTGTGTATGTGTGTGTGTATGTGTGTGTGTGTGTGTGTGTATGTGAATGCATGGATATATGTATGTACGGGGACGTGTGGGAGCGAGCATTTATTATTCAATTCCAATTTCTCTTTAAATATTTGGCGCTTTGTGTTAGCCTGTCTGGAAGTTACGAAAGCATTTTAATTAAGGTGGCCTGTCGCCTTTTGAAATAATTTTGAGCATGGGGCCATGTCCGCAGTAATTATATCCTGCATAATTCTACTCTTGAGTAACTTATTTTGAAGACCAAAGTAATAGATTTTTTGTCACTTCACAATTAGGACTTTACAGATTCAAAATGTATGTTCCTTCTTGATCATCGCTTTATTTGTAAAATGAATGTAGGAATAAGTATAGATATTCATCTTTGTTCGACAGTTGTTCTGTCGAGGAATATCGATAACCGTATAATCAAAAAGTGACCTATATACCTCAATTTCCTTTCACTGTTCAAAAGATCTTTCCAGTATTGTTTCCCATAAGAAAATCCTACAACATTTACGTCCGGCTTTTTAATAAAAAAAAAAAAAGCCACATGGATGCCATTTTCTTAAAGTACAGTTGTAGATTGCCACGAATTTTTACTAGTGAAAGGCGTAACTTTTTTATTATTCAAAGCGAAGAATATGTGTAGATCTTGTTTTGTGGTGAAGGAGACGATATTTTTCTTATGGTAAAACATCAGGAGAATTGATAAAAGTTATTATGAGGGAGGATAAAAGAAAAAATAATCTTCTAAGGTTTTATATGAATACTCATTTCTGGACGTAATTAGAAATTTTCATAATCTGAATACTTATGGGTATTCTAATATATATATATATATATATATATATATATATATATATATTATATATATATATATATATATATATATATATATTATGTATATATATATATATATATATAAATGCCTTATCGCCTTTAAGTAACTGTCGATTTAAAATTGGGATGGAAGAAATCATTCCTCCTGTTACCTTCAATGTAAAAGATCTCCAAGGAAACTAAGTTTAAATATACTGTCTGTCTCTTACTTGCCTTTATACCAAGCTATTAATTTCATTGCTTGAGTACATCTTTCCACCGAGGAGTTTCTAAGAGGGTTACATTCATGATTATTTTTACCATCATTCTATTTTTTGTCACTTAGGTTCTCAGTTTCTTAATGGGGTAAATAGTGTCAGTAACTTTTTGTAATAATTATGACGCTAATGTCTTTGCAGAGGAATATATTTTATTCGGTGAATTAGATCAGCATCTTAAAGTTGAAGCCTTTTTCAGAGCTGAAAAAACCCTTTGTTAGATGCAAAATATAATAATATATGTCCGAGGGACTTATTTAATAGTACCCACAAGTATTAATTTAATTAATAAACGTCCCATAGATTTTAAAGAACCTCTGCTTGATTGTTCAGGTAATGATAAGCCTCATCTAATCATGCCATAAATGTCGATTCATCTTGAAAGTTACTCTGTGTAAATATTCGACAATTGTCAAGTGAACCAGGGCCAGACCGAAATATCGATTCACTTGCAATCTCTTTACTTGAGTGAAAGTTAAACATAATTCAACTACAAGGATGAATTGAAGGGGTTATAATGTACCAACCTGCAAATGAGAGACGTATAAATCAGCAGAACACAAGAAACTCCTAGTAGGAAATATTGTACTTATCACGGAACCTTTATTTGAAGTTACCGTTATCTCACTGGATGCAGTTAACGTCATGTAACTAGTAATTAAGTATAGCTTTTAGTTTTAGCCAAACCACTGGGCTGATTAAAGCTCTCCTAGGGCTGACATGGAAGGATTACACTTATTTTACGTGGAAAAGAACCAATTGGTTACTTAGCAACGGGACCTACAGCTTATTGTGGAATCCGAACACATATATAGCGAGAAATGAATTTCTATCATAGAAATAAATTCCTCTAACTCTTCATCAGCCGGCGGACATCGAACTCCGGCCCATCGAATGACGGTCTGAAGCTCAACCAACTGGCCAACAAAGGGCTTACAATCAATAGATAAGCGGCATACGTAAAGGTGCACAAAGATAAAATGATATGGCTTAGAAAGTTCTGTATGCGATGATTCTGTTGCATCGAATTTACTATGTGAATATCACGACTGCTATTTGAACTGTCGGTACCAAATAGCTTTTCTCGGAAATACCTTCAAATAAATGTTGGTACGAACAATAGTAAAAGCTGATTAACAAACTTATTACCCTACGCTTGTAATTTGCCTGAATAACATGGAATGCAAGAATATATCACTGCTCACTGAAACATTATTGATTGATTGATTAGGGAATTGTCACTGCTTCAAGACAACGTTTCATCGGTCTAATTTCTTTATTGGTTTTTCAAGGGAGCACTCCGAAAATAGAAGTTACTGTGATTTATATACAAACCTCGTCTTTGCTGTTCGTTATTTGCTAAGAAAAGATTTTCTAAGATGATGTGTTTTTATATTGTTCCATAAGATCGATCGTTTAATTGAAGTCAGGTCTCCTTGATAAGTTTTAAACTTCTGAATGTTTCAGGCGTTTAGCTTACTGGTTTATATATTTAAATGGTTAATAAGATTTGACTAAATAAAGTCAATGAATAATTTTTAATTTTGCCTCTTGTCTGCATATTTTTTATGTTACTGTAACGACCTGAGTGGGTCGTTATGCAGGTTCTTTAATATACTCAGGATAGGGCTGTCATGACTGACGGCAGATGCAACAAACAAAGGAGGGGAAAACAACAAAAACAATATAATGAGCTTAAAATTAATTTATTTACAATATTTATAAGTGAGTCAGGTCTGGTAAAAAGATAAAAAAACATAAGTACAAAATAATGGCCAAAAGGCAGCAATAAACAAAATCAAGTTAAAAACAATTGTCTTATAAACAAAAAGTAGCTTTAAACAAAAAAAAGGCAAAAATAAACAACAGCAGGCAGAAAAAAAACCAAACATACGTCCTCCATCGGGTCACCAAGACAGCCCTCAGCTAATTTACAACAGGGACAAGAACCCACCAAACCAGAAAACCCCGATGGAGACGTCAGGACAGCCTCACGCTGTCATCAAAGATGAGCAGCTCGTGGTCACACGACTACTCATGGTCACACTCCACCTCTACGACGTGCTCCACTTCGTAGGCGTGCTCCAATTTGCTGCTCATAAACTCGACCAACGTCGACTCCAAAACTGCCTGCTGCTGCTGCCACTGCCGCTACCTTTCGCTGCCCTACCAGACCCGACTGACTAGAAAGAAAAACGGCAGCTCACCGACGAAACATCAAAACAAAAAAACTTGAAGGTAAGGAGGCAGCAATCCACAAAAGGAACGAGCGGGGAAACCAGCAGTTCCCGCAAAACCATCACTTAACGTGACACCTCCCACCTAAAAGAAAAAAAAAAAATTATTTTTTTTTTTTTTTTTAATTCATGATCCCCTCCAATGCCGTAACAACCCCGCCAGCCAAAACAGAGCCATCCTGTCACGGTCGCCATTGTAACGACCCGAGTGGGCCGTTATGCAGGTTCTTTAATATACTCAGGACGGGGCTGTCATGACTGACGGCAGATGCAACAAACAAAGGAGGAAAACAACAAAAACAATAAAATGAGCTTAAAATTAATTTATTTACAATATTTTACAAGTGAGTCAGGTCTGGTAAAAAGATAAAAACCATAAGTACAAAAAACCAAAAGGCAGCACTAAACAAAATAAAGTTAAACAATTAACTTTATAAACAAAAAGTTTTTTAAACAAAAAAAGGCAAAAATAAACAACAGCAGGCAGAAAAAAAAAAACAAACATACGTCCTCCATCGGGTCACCAAGACAGCCCTCAGCTGCACAACAGGGACAAAAACCCACAAACCAGAAAACCCCGATGGAGACGTCAGGACAGCCTCACGCTGTCATCAAAGATGAGCAGCTCGTGGTCACACGACTACTCATGGTCACACTCCACCTCTACGACGTGCTCCACTTCGTAGGCGTGCTCCAATTTGCTGCTCAAAAAACTCGACCAACGTCGACTCCAAAAAACTGCCTGCTGCTGCTGCCACTGCCGCTACTCTCGCTGCCCTACCAGACCCGACTGGCGAAAGAAAACGGCAGCTCACCGACGAGAACATCAAAACAAAAAAACTTGAAGGTAAGGAGGCAGCAATCCACAAAAGGGAACGAGCGGGAACCAGCAGTTCTGCAAAACCATCACTTAACGTGACAGTTACATATTGCATATTTTATGTTGGGATTCTCAAAATACATTTCATAGATCCGACGGTATCACAGATATTTCCGATGCCAAATTCCTCATTACCCATCGACAACAATGTACGATGATGATAACACATTTTCCATCAACATCAGGGAGGAGCGACTGAAGCAGCTTTGCCGCCTTGACCACACTCAGTGTGGGTACACGACTAAACGTCAGTGTTGCAGTGGCAATTGCATCAGCATAATTTGCCTCCGTAATTGTCAAAGTTGACTATCAGCAGGAGATGGATATTCGATTTGACTTTACAAATTTTGATACATCTTTTGACTTTTATTATTTAAGGATTAAATAAATAAAAAAATATATTCTGTATATATTTCATTTATGGTGGTTTTTTTTATTATCAGAACTTAATTACCAAAATTCAAAGCAATGTTATAAAGTGTGTGTGCGTGTTTTTTTCTTTTTTACAAAGAAAGATGTAGTGGTAATCAGTGTGGCCACAGAGAGATGCCAGATATCGCTATTTGACCACGTTATCAGACGAAAAACCAGAGAACGGCAACACTGCACTGAAGACCCTTATCATCTACAAGGAGGGGACCTGCTTCAGATACCCAAGCACAATGTAACAGTAAACTGCCAGTACCGCGTTAAAGCACCACCCCGCCAATGGGGTGCCATTTGCATATACGAGTATATTCATGGGATACCTCAAAGCAGAGGTATGTCACCAACATCTGCTGCCATTATGTTGACAATCATTATATCTATGTATATATATATATATATATATATATATATATATATATATATATATATATATATATATATATATATATATATATATATATATATATATATATATATATATATATATATATATATATATATATATATATATATATATATATATATATTGTAACGGAAAACCAGAGACAGAAGTAAAAAAATTTAATAGAATATACTAGATAATAATAAGGGTTCTGGAAACACTCATGGTTTTGATGCATTTTGAGTAAAACCGACGAAATTCAAAATTTCTCTGCGTTGCATTACCCGCAAGTGTTCTTCAGCACTGTAAGGCACCATAAATCACTCTTTATCAACAGATCTCCCCACACTGCCTGAACGTCATCGTCATCAATTACCACCGAATCGACAGCTATTGACTAACGGCAGAGAGAGAGAGAGAGAGAGAGAGAGAGAGAGAGAGAGAGAGAGAGCGAGAGAGAGAGATCAAAGCAAGTTACTATTGTGGTAAAATGCAATGTTTATCATCTGAGTTTTAATCATTCAGAACCCGTTACTATTGTAATCACCCTAGGATGATCAAACAAAAGGCAGTCAGAAATTAGAGGCTAATTGGGATGATATATGCAAATGTCAATGAAACGTATTGCTTTGCCTGATGTTCCTTTGTAGTTTCACTACAGTGGGATGCATGTGGCGTAGGGTTGGATGGTACTCTAACAAGAGTTAGTTAATTCGCGATTGGAATAGACCGAGTTACCGAAACCTCTGTGCATATAACTTTGGTTTACACATTTGCTTTGACGTAATTTAAAAGATACTTGAGGAAAATTACATTTTTTGAAGTTTGTATTTCACATGGAACTTGTTTGCATTGAATCAGTTATAATTTTAAAACAGAGATGGTCTGTTTTCTCCCCTCTAAATGTGTTTTATGAAAACATAAAGCATATATAAGCTAGCGTCACAACTGATTAACCAGTGGATAATTTTTCGTAAATTGATAAAGAGAAACGGTTAACTGTTAATCTCAAAGGAATTTCATCGACTGAAACAAAATTCTCTATGAACAGTAGCAATCTTTCAGAACTTTATCAAATGTTATTACTACAATGTCGTTCTTGTGTAGACTTGTTTATATATATATATATATATATATATATATATATATATATATATATCTGTATATATATATATATATATATATATATATATATATATATATATATATATATATATATATATATATATATATATATATATATATATATATATATATATATATATATATATATATATATATATATTGTTTATTACATGTCCTTTTTTGAAGTCTTGGTTGATCATGTATTATTCAATTTACGTAATTTTCCCCCCTGCAAACCAAGATTACACGTAACCTGTCACTTGAAGCCAAAAGTTAACCTCAAAGACAGACGTTAATTTATGCGTAAAGGTCGCCAGCTCAACGGTTATTAACCTTAACAAAGAATATTTGAGTTGAATTTGATTTTAAACTCCAGAATTGAATAACGGAGTTCTTCCAAACATTCCCATAGGCATACAAAAGCATCGAGATTTAACCTGATTTTGGGGAAACCTAAATCCTAGGTATTTTGGAATAACGGGGTTGAAGCTAACAACATAATAATTATGCTAATCTAGACTTTGTAAACACATATACCCTAAGTGGTGGCTGAAGGAAGAAAAAAAAAAGAAAAAATGTGAAATACAGAAAAGTACTAGTCAATCGCTGAAGCTTTCAAACAAGAATCGGATTACCGTGAATGTCAAGTCGCTGCGCAAACGAGGGACCTCAGGAGTCGTATTCTGGCAGTCTTCCCAATTCACTAATTAAGATAGATGTAGGAGAGAAAGTAATAAAGAATAAAGAATATCGTTCGGACACGCACGCAGCGTCACCCTCGTTTAGTGACGCTTGAATCTCTCTGACTCTCTGACCCGACCTCGCCCGTTCCCTCCAGAGGAGGGCTTATAATGTGGCCTGCAATCCGAAATGTCTTGACAAAGGCATCGTCGAATGCATAGAATAAAGATTTAAGGGCCACCATAACTAGGGTCATTGAGCGTAAACCCTCTCTGAGGCTTAGGCCCCTAATGCCCTAACATATTTTGTTTACAAACTTTCCAGCCTATGGGGTTAAATGCCTAAATGCTACCTATTCCTTTCTCCAACGGATGATAAAGTTTGAACTAAAAGACGCTTCTAGCTTGGACACAAAGCAATTTCCTGTCTCAGTCAGGCTGATATTTCTATCCCTAAATGTTCGAGGCTTAACAGCGTAAATATTTATAAAAGCTCCCCCTTTAAGAGGGCCTTCACTCCCTTTAATCTGCGTGAAGGTCTATAAGTAACAAGCTGTTCGCCTCTCGTAGGTTACTCTCCTTCCCCTGAGCAGATTAGTCCTGGTTAGCCTACCTATACAGAACTACCTAACCTAGATAGGACATGAGCTATAATCACTACTTTAACCTAATTCTAATAGTACTAGGAGGTGCTCACGGTTTTATAGGAAACCTCCTACAATCAAGATGTGTTTTAGACCTAGCCTAGTGGTACATTCTATGATATTCCCAGCCTAACCTATCCTAATCCGAAATGTAAAGCACCAACATAAGAGTTAATATTCTAACTAAATTACAACATGGTTTATGTTTAATACAATTAAATTTACTAGTTAATTTGGAGGGTTGCCTCATATGATAAATGTTGCCTCACTGAGGTTGTCTTAGGCCATGCGTGTCACGAGCATCGTATTTCGTTCTAATAGTTAAGATTACTGAAATTAGTTAGGCTACTGATTACGCATGATTACTGCGGCTCGGTGGTAAGTGGAAAGAACAAGGCTACTAAAATTGATGTACTGTACTTTAAGGTGGCCTAGGCTAGGTACAAATAAAAGGAAGAGATCAGTTCTTTAATTCCTCTGGGCAGGGGGCCAGGATCATTCTTAGATGTTAGGGCACTGTCTCGAGAGGGCACTAGTGCCTGGATAGCAAACAGGCAATTTTTATTGTCTGTTCCCCTTATATGCTGGATAGTCCAGTTATAGTCTTTGAGATCCAAAAACCACCTCATCAGTCTCTTATTTTGGTTTCTAAAGTTGGTGAGGTAAAAGGGGATTATGGTCCGTTTCTGCTGGTAGCGGTTTCTGGGAAGGATTATTATTAAATTCTCTTAGACACAGGAGCAGATGTCAGCGTGCTCATTGCCCGTCCCCAGGTACCATTCGGGTGTGAAAACGGGAGGATGAGCGTTGGACCATAGGATGGGTCAGAGGGAAAATTTTGACATTCCCATGCACAGCTAAGTGAACATTTTTGCCCTAAGGAGCACCGGACTAGGGGTGGTCAGCTCTATAAAGGAAGGTTGCAATCATTGATTGGGAGGGACCTAATGTGGCGTCTATTTGCCGTGCCTCTTTTTTTTGCATGGCGCAAAACATTAACTTCCATTTTGGTCACCTTTCTCCACCGCTGTGCTACCAGGAGGACCCTCCACCCAAGACATAGAAGGGTAGCATCCCCTGGTTGCAGGAGGCCCCATACCAAAGGAGGAGGGCCATCAAACCCTTTGTGGAGTGAGCACCTTTGATTTGATCACGTGGAGCATTTAGCCCAATGCTGGAGTTAAAGAGGTCGAACTCAAGATTTACACCAGCATGAGGATGAAATTTTTCACCATTAAGAGAAGGGGCCTTCACCCAGGAGGAGCAGTTTAGGGACCTGACAAAAGCCGGCTATCTCCTAGAGGATAACGTCCTATTCGAAGTGCTTTTCCTGAAGAGCTTTGCGGGAGTTATCCATAGTGGTGGTTGTTTCGAAACTACAGGCCCATGGTGGTTCAACTGGCCCTTGTAAAAGGAGCTACTTCGGAGTCAACCGCACTCCTTTAAATTGCTGGAGGTAAGGTTTTATTGGCCCGGATGGCGGAGGTCTCAGAAAACTATTCGCCTCCTGCCCCTCCTGCCAGATCGCTGGAAAACTAAATTTTGCGTGGTCCCCATTTAGATACAGAACATACCTTCTGTTGGTGTCCCCTTCCAAGACGTGGTGATAGACTCGTTATATAATACCCGGAGAGGGCGAAAAAAAGGACGAAGACGGAAACACCCCATGTCCTCTCCATCATCGACCGGTTCACCAGGTATCCCGAGGCGATACCGTGCGCAGCACCAGCTCCAAGAATGCGGTATGGCTTTGATCCGGTTCTTCTGCCAGTTGGGTTCATGCCACGGTCCAGAAATATGAATAAGGCATTTCATGTCAAGGGGAGTTTCAGACGGTAGAGGCTACCCACGGGGTCACCCATCTCCACTGACTCCATACCACCCTGAGAGCTAAGGGATAATAGAGCGTTTCCATCAGGACGCCGACCACTCTCTCCCCTCTTAGCAGAGGAAAATGGGTCGAGCTGGGAAGAGAATCTGCCTAGACGCTTTATCTTCGCCATCCGCCAGGCCCCTTGAAACCCTGGGTATAAATATAGATTCACGTTTGAGCTCCTATTTTGCCCACTCCACCAGGGGCCCCTGGACATCTTGTATGAGGCCTGGGCAGAACTGAGAAAGTCCCGATGGGCAGAAAATCTTCCCCGTTTACAGATGAAATTTGAAGGCCGCCTGGGCCATCGCTAAGCGCACGAGGCAGCCTCCCAAGAGCGGGTCAAGATCGGAGGAGTGGACAAGGAGGCCAGGTCTCGGAGCTTGAGATAGAAGACCCAGGTCCTAGTGCTGCGCCTGAGCGCGCCACCCGTCCCTTGGAGACCCAGTTCACAGGACCCCACTTGGAGTACTAGCCAAGAGGGGACAACTAAATTACCTGATCGACTGCGGCAAGAGAAGGGCCAAGTAATAACACATTAATCTTCTGAAGCCCTTCAAGGAGCGAAAAGCACCTCAGGAAAACCCCTGGAGCTTCCAGCCGCAGGACTCACCATAGGGAATTCAGAGGGCTTCGTTGAGACCAACTCTGTGTTGGCTAACCTCTCTGTCATCACCCCTGGCTTGGATGAAACCATAAAAGAAGAAACGTTGGGACTCTTCTTGGAAAGTACCCCCAAGTTGTCCGGGATTTGAGCTGGGCTGCACCTCCATGGCTGAGCACACCATCCACTTGGAGGACTCTGCGAGGCCCATCGCGATGAAGCTTGTTTACAAGCGTAAACCCGCATATCGGGCCGAGTTGAATAAGAGCTCAGGTGCAGCTCCAGCTTGACCTGGGATTAATCGAGAAGAGCCGGAGTTGCTGGTCTTCGCCAGTGGTGCTGGTAGCCACAGGGGGCGGAGACAGGCTATGCATCGATTTCAGGAAACTGAATGCGGTCATTAAGCCTGAACCATAGACCCCCTGCCACGCATAGAGGTGTGTCTGACAGCATCGGCCAATAATTTCTCAGCAAAATCGACTTGGAGAAGGGCTATTGGCAATTTATATTAAGTCCGGAGTCGAGACCCCTCACCGGTTTTTACCCACTTTCAAGGTCATTACCAGTGCCGGGTCATGCCGTTCGGACTCAAGAATCCATCCCAGTTGCTTCCAGCGGCTCATGAATGAGGTCCTGAATTTGGCATTCCCAACTGTGTGGTGTATCTTGATGATATTGTCATCTTTGCTCCGGACCTGGGAGGAGCACCAGCGAGTCCTGGAAGAAGTATAGAAGCATACGCAGGGCCAACCTCGTAGTGAATCTGAAGAAGTATATATGCTATGGGGGGTATATAGATTACCTATTTGGGATGTTACGTGTGAGGAGTCTTGGTTGATCATGTATTATTCAATTTACGTAATTTTTACGGCCCTGCAAACCAAGATTACACGTAACCTGTCACTGAAGCCAAAAGTTAACCTCAAAGACAGACGTTAATTAGCTAAAGGTCGCCAGTTAAGGGTTATTAACCTTAACAAAGAATATTTGAGATGAATTTGATTTTAAACGCAAGCGGTTCTTCCAAACATTCGGACGCGAGGCATACAAAAGCATCGAGATTTAACCTGATTTTGCTTACCCTAAATCCTAGGTATTTTACTGGAATAATGGGGTTGAAGCTAACAACATAATAATTATGCTTAATCTAGACTTTGTAAACACATATACCCTAAGTGGTGGCTGAAGGAAGAAAACAAAGAAAAAATGTGAAATACAGAAAAGTACTAGTCAATCGACGAAGCTTCAACAAGAATCGGACTTACCGTGAATGTCGAGTCGCTGCGCAAACGAGGGACCTCAGGAGTCGTATTCTGGCAGTCTTCCCAATTCACTAATTAAGATAGACGTAGGAGAGAAAGTAATAAAGAATAAAGAATATCGTTCGGACACGCACGCAGCGTCACCCTCGTTTAGTGACCGCTGGAATCTCTCTGACTCTCTGACCCGACCTCGCCTGTTTCATTCCAGAGGAGGGCTTATACCGCCCGGGCAATCCGACCTTGACAAAGGCATCGTCGAATGCATAGAATAAAGCTTTAAGGGCCACCATAACTAGGGTCATTGAGCGTAAACCCTCTCTGAGGCTTAGGCCCCTAATGCCCTAACATATTTTGTTTACAAACTTTCCAGCCTATGGGGGTTAAATGCCTAAATGCTACCTATTCCTTTTCTCCAACGGATGATAAAGTTTGAACTGAAGATCTTCTAGCTTGGGACAAAGCAATTTCCCTGTCTCAGTCAGGCTGATATTTCTATCCCTAAATGTTCGAGGCGAACATTAAAATTTATAAAAAAATATATATATATAATATATATATAATATATTTATATATAAATATATATATATATATATATATATATATATATATATATATATATATATATATATATATATATATATATAATATATACTGTATATAAATTTGTGTGTGCTTCTTTAATCTATTACCAGAAAACTTCTGCAAAAATCTGTAAATGAAGCATAGATGTAATCTAATCTCCAGGGTG
>NC_089798.1:442500-460000 GCF_040412425.1 Macrobrachium rosenbergii | reverse complement strand
AGAAAAATATAATATAGAATATATATATATATATATATATATATATATATATATATATATATATATATATATATATATATATATATATATATATATATATATATATATATATATATATATATATATATATATATATATATATATATATATAATATATATATATATATATATATATATATATATATATATATATATATGTATATGTGTGTGTGTGTGTGTGTGTGTATATGTGTATATGTATATGTGTGTGTATGTGTGTGTGTGTGTGTGTGTGTGTGTGTGTGTGTGTGTGTGTGTGAGTGTATGTATGTATATGTATGTATGTATGTATGCATATATTAAATTTAGAACACATGACTTATATACTGGAACATACCACAGGACATAATAAAAAAAGGTTAGAGAACCTAACAGTCTTCGTCTTTAGTTTTTCAAGATATCTCGAGGACCAGTATATCGTGGTATAAATTTACATTATGTATCCGATGGGGCTGTTGAAAAATATTACACCTGGCAAGAAAAAGATGAGTCGTTACTTCAGTTTGGACCGAAACAAGCTGCTTCCGTGAGAATTTGTTCAATCAACATTTTTTTTTAAAGAAATGAATGAAGCTTATGCATTCGTAGACTGATATTTATATTTTGACTAAACCTACTTTCACTAACATGAATGAAAATTGCAGTTATCCTGTGCCTACCGCTTTGCTTAGCATGCTTTTCTATTCTCTTTTCCAATGAATTTATAGTTTCATCAGTATTAAAATTTTCACATGGAATTCACGGGATTTAATAACCAGATCCTTCAAGTAATATCAGGAGAGTTTTGTATTTTCTGTTTTCCTTGTATTAATATTCTTAAATACTACATCAGCCTAAAGTTCTTGAAGAGGTGGAAATATATTTGCTTCTTAGACATGGAGTCGACATTGAAGGAATCCATGGATCCGTGTGATAAGGGTTTTTATCCGCCAGTAGCATACTGCTGCATCATCTGAGGTAAAGAGGGACCAATGTCTGCTTCCAGTTATTGTTATCGGGGTGATTATGTCGAAAAGTTTTTATTTGATCTGAGCAGAAGTTGGGAGTTCAACAGGGGCCAGTGGCAAACTTGCCCCATCAAGAAGTCCGCAGAGGTCAAAAGCACACTTCCGGAATGTGGGTGAGAGGCTTACAAATCATAACGACAGCAAACACACAGTTACCTTTATTGCATATTATTTCTGGGGTTGCAATTTGGGATTTTTCAGTAACAAAGCAAAATTTTATGCCTTTGCCTGTTAACTCGAACTTTGACAAAACCAGAGTTGAGATGGACATCATGACAGAGTTGGGCTCGAAACGCCAATGAATGTCAACCCGAAACTAAGTCTTTTGTACTCATTGGACTTTTGATGAACCTCTCTTAAGATATTGACCTCCATATACTTTAAAGTTGAGAAAAAGAGCTCACTTCATTCAAGATAGGTTAATTGAGACACTAATCTAAGAGAAGTCATTGCAGGACAATTTTCCGATTGATATAACTTATCGACAACAATTTACTTTCAAAATATCTTTTTAGAAATGAGAGAAAAAAATTGGATTTAAGATATTTGAAGTCCCATACTTGGAGTACTCTGATGTAGGTTCTGAAACCTCAAATAAAACAAGATTATACCAGAATCTCCTAAGAATCAATATGAAAACCAACTAATAGTACATACAGTTATAAATGTGAGGGATCAGATAAGCATAACTAAAATGGCAAAACAGAACACTAACTGAGACTGATTTCAGATGTTATGAAACTAATTCTTTTTATTCAAATACATATGAATATCCTGATCGTTTTGTGTATGAGAAGGAGGAAATTGGTCAAAGCATGGAACAGGGTGTGAACAACAATCTCTCTTGAACCGGGGACATGCAAAATTTGCAAGTACTTCCCTATATTCTCATATAGCCATGGCTAAGAAAAAAAAAACCTACAAACTGAGGGAAGATTTAGAGAGATATTGCGTTTCTTTAGCAACAGTCGATGAAAATCCCCAGTAAAGAGTAAAACTCTTATAACTAAAGATTGGGTAATGGTACTGTAACATCGCTCAATACTATATTGCAACGTTATTTCCAATGTATTTCCAAGACGAATATTTTGTCACTGAACAGCACAACGAAGGGTTATTGTTTCGTATAACATGGCTTTACTTCCTTTGCCGCGTATGCTCATGCACAGTAAAATAGAAATTCACAAGTATTTCTCAGTAAAATTCATAGAGCTTTTCAGAGAAAAGGTATGCATCATCTTGCTGGGACTTTCTAATTATGTTCAGAGTTTCTTCATGAATCATCTCAAAATTAAATATGAAAACAAGTTTATACGCATATTTATAGGTGGTACAGATAAACATTTTTTTTTTTAATTTCAACAAAAGCTAGTATCAAAATAAGGATTTTATTCAAACATAATAAACTTCCTAAGTGATACAGATGCAAGAGATGGCTCTTTCAACATTAAACCATTAATGATATTTATGTAGATACTGTGAACAAAATTTCTGTAGATGTCTTTCCAAAGAGCAGGCATGAGAATATATCAGTTGTATTTATCTATAAGAAAAATTACGTGCAATGGAAAATACACCAGAAATATAGGTATCAATCCATCAACTTTCTTTCTTGCCAGAAAAAGGATGTATTAAAGTTATAAAGAAAGCAAATATTTGTATGTTTTCTTTCAAAGGACTTTGTAGACTTTGGAAAATTCCTGTTATAGCAAAACCGTTTTTTATCAATTATTATTGATTTAGGTTCAGATACCCCTAGTGAGTTGCAGTTAGTGACAACCGTGGGCAGAAAGAGACAAGGAGCAATATCTTTGATCTGGTGTATGAGACCTATTCTCAGCCAGTAAGGTTCTGGAATCCAAAATGTTGTAAAAAAAAAAGAAAAAAAAAAAGGTTCTGAATCCAAAATGTTGTAAAAAAAAAAATAAAAAAAAACCATCTTTCAATAAAGACAAATTTTTCGCATGGTCATAAGGAAGTTTTCCTCAGACTGCAATTTGTCTCCAGTAATTGTTAGCTAAAATTTTGCCTTTACCCGTTATCTTGTAGTTATTTCAAGGAACATAAAAATATCAGGGTCTTTTAAAAAATTTAAGGCAGTGCTTTCTGAAGGCCTAATGAAAATGAATAATTGAAAAAAAAAAATGGTTGTATGGAGGAGTAACTGCCATTTTATAAAATTCTGGTGAATGCATTGGGATTCCTTGTTGTTATGTAAAGAATCCATATACTCATTTGCATTTTTATAAAAGCCTTGTAAAAGTTGAATAGGTCACGAAGAGCTCTAAAATAATTAAAGAAAAGGAGTGGATTTTATGAGTTTTGCTATGTAGATTACTGGACACGTTTGTAAATTTTTCCCGCCATCTTGACCTGCATTTTTTCGCCCCCATCTTAACCTTAATGTTGAGTGGTTTGGCTGGGGAGCATTTACAAACTTCTCTCGATCTTGCAATGTGTTATAAGATTAGCAGATACCTGAAGCATGCAGGTTAAGACTTTCAAGTGCCTTTGGTCTTTAAAGAAGGGGACCCCTCACTTTATGTACAACAAGACCTTACACAGAAAAGAGTGTTCTGTGGAACAACATCACTAGGGTGCAGAGCCTCAAAAAGGGAAATGTCCGCTTGCTGGTACAGGTTGATCCTATAACAGTAGAAGTACATATGGTCTCAGTGGAAATATAAAGGCGTAACCCTACAGTGATAGTGTGATTAGCAAAAGGTGATTGGACAACTAGCTGTGGTATTTGTGAAGACATTCACCCGTCTCTAGTCTTCCTCTTTCCCTACTTGTGTTTTGCTTGTGCTTATGTCCTCCCTAATTCTTCTTTATTCACTTCCTATCCCCCTTCTTGGATTACCATAACTTCAACCATTAATTTCAATGTTGCTAGGTTATCTGAATGGGATATCGGTTGCTTGATCATATCAATTGCCTCCAGGACACAGTTTCTTTTTTTTTTTTGTGTGTTGCCTTTCGAATAACAGTTTCGCTTTGATAATATCTTTGGCCAAAATGTTATTGATCCTTTCACCTCTATCAACATTTTGGACTTTTAAACAAATAATTACTTTGAATTCACGATGTTCAAAATACAAAATCTAAAATATTTGATGTTTAATTCAGATGCTCAAAATTCGTATCATCATTTCATTTGCTCAAGTTTTGCGTTTGGTTTATTCGTATTTTTTCAGACACTTCCTTTTTTACTCACTCCTCAATCGGACTGGATGAAAATGAAATCATTCCACATATGACATCAGCTTTCCTTTACCCATTGATTCTTTTCCTCGTCTTTTTAAGGCAGAGATTCTATATTCTATTAATGTTATTTCAGTCACTGCCTAAGTCCATTAAAAAGGGAAAAATCCGTGTCCTCTCATGTGGCCTAGCAATACCAGGTATCTCATTGCTATAAGAATGATGTAAGTCTGCCGACAATTCCGTAAACGTGAAAATATCCTTATGAGATCGAATAACATTTTTTATGCTTTCTATTTCATGTGCAAGGAATATGTTGCAATTCATGAAAATTACTTTTTTGCTTTGTCTAATTATATTCCTGGAGCCGATTCCTTTACCAATAATTGAAGTTACATTGATAAATTCAGTGATCTGAGCCAAGAAGTCAGCTTTACCAAGATTTTACTTTCTACACTTTGTAGGTATTTTCCATTTTAATTAATATGCAGAATACGGACTTGAGTTACAATAAAAACACACACATACACAAACTAGTAAAATACTTCGATTTTTAGAAAGAAGAAAATTTCAGAACCGTGTCACACAAAGAAAAACAGCTATATATTTTCCACACTGCTCTGTCGTTGAAGCGAAACCTGAACCTTTAGTGCAGTTTCGCTCTCAATCAAATTCCTGCAGATTTGGAGTTACTAGAAATTTATTCTGGTCACTGCAGTGGAAAGACAAATAGACAAATAAGAAGCGGGGCTGACAGGAATTTCATGGGAACGGACTGGGGTTTATTTTGAAGCGTTCATATTTTCTGACATTTTACTTTATATATTCTGCATCACAATAATCCATGGGAAAGATACTTCAAAATTTTTACCAGTGAATTGAATATTTCCAGCGATTATAATTGCATAATTTAGAACTAGTTTTACCACACGATTATTTTACGTGTATGGCACATTAACTAGAAATTCCCGTTAATTTAATTAAACACTCACACCACCCAACTACTCAGAAACAGAGTTTACCGGAATTATTAATGATCCTAACGGATTAATGTAATTACCTGTTTGCCTGTGTCTAATGATCATGTAATACCCTGCAAAAGAATACTTGCGCTAAATTAAGTACTAAGAGCAGAGATTTTTATTCATAACTTAAGTTAACTTATCCGGATTACCGTGAAATACATACGACCGAAAGATGACGTCAACCGAAGTAAATTTTTATTCAACATTTCTCACTAATCTTCGTTCAGGGACCATAAAGTTTCCACCTATTGTGTTTGGCTTGATTCTCAAAAACACTAACTGGTTTCATGGTGTAGAACAATATCGAAATTCAGTCAAACATTCTTTGTTCAGGACCCTACTCCACGATAATCAATTAAAATACATCAAATAAGTTATTATATAGGCTACAGACAACTGAAATACATCAAATAAGTCTTGATATAGTTGCTGACAAGTGAAATACATCAAATAAATTTTGATATAGTTTACTGACAAGTAAAAAATATCCATTAAGTTTTGATATACGTTGCTGACAATTGAAATATATCAAATAATTTTTTATATTGGTTGCTGACAATTGAAATACATTAAATAAGTTTTTATGTAGTTTGCTGACAAATGAAATACATCGACTAAGGTTTGATATAGGTTCCAGACAATTGAAATACACCAAAAAAGTTTTTATATATGTTGCTGATAACTGAAATACATAAAGTAAGTTTTGATATACGTTGCCGACAATTGAAATGAAACAAATAAGTTCTAATATAGGTTGCTGACAATTGAAATAAATCGAATAAGCTTTGATATACGTCGCTGACAATTGAAATACAGCAAAAAAGTTTGATATAGGTCGCTGGTAATTGAAATACACCAAGTAAGTTTTGATATGGGTTGCTGACAATTGAAATACATCAAATAAGTTTTGATGTAGGTTGCTGACAATTGAAGGACAACAAAAAAGTTTTGGTACAGGTTGCTGACAATTGAAATACATCAGTTTTGATCTATTTTGCTGACAATTGTAGTATACCAAACAAGTTTTGTTATATGGTTGCTGACAATTGAAATATCTCAAATAAGTTTTGACATAGGTTGCAGGCGATTGAAATAGATCAAATAAGTTTTGATATAGGTTGCTGACAAGTGAAATACATCAAATAAGTTGTGATATAGGTTGCTGACAATTGAAATACATCAAATAAGTTTTGATATAGGTTGCTGGCAATTGAAATACATCAACTAAGTTGTGATATAGGTTTCTGACAAGTGAAATACATCAAATAAGTTTTGATATAGGTTGCTGATAAGTGAAACACATCAAATAGGTTTTGATATAAGTTACTGACACGTGAAATACATCAAATAAGTTTTGATATAGGTTGCTGACACGTGAAATACATCAAATAAGTTTTGATATAGGTTGCTAACAAGTGAAATACATCAAATAAGTGTTGATATAGGTTAAAGACGAATGAAATACATCAAATAAGTTTTAATATAAGTTATTGACAATTGAAATACACCAAATAAGTTTTGATATAGGTTGCTGACAATTGAAATACATTAAACAAGTTTTCATATAGGTTGCAGACAATTTAAATACATAAAATAAGTTTTGATATAGGTTGCTGACAAGTGAAATACATCAAATACATTTGGATATAGGGTGCTTACAATTGAAATACATAAAATAATTTTTGATTTAGTTAGCTGACAATTGAAATCATTAAATAAGTTTTTTATTTAGGTTGCTGACAAATTAAATACATAAAAAAATTTGATGTAGGTTGCTGACAAGTGAAATACATCAAATAAGTTGTGATATAGGTTGCTGAAAATGTTTTTATATAAGTTGCTGACAATTGAGATACATCAAATAAGTTTGATGTAGGTTGCTGACAATTGAAATACATCAAATAAATTTTTATATAGGTTGCAGACAATTGAAGTGTATCAAATAAGTGTTGATATAGGTTGTGATAATTGAAAAACATCAAATAAATTTTGATATAGTTTGTTGACAAGTAAAATACATAAAATAAGTTTTGACATTTGTTGCAGACAATTGAAATATATCAAATAAGTTTTGATATAGGTTGCAGACATTTGAAATACATTAAATAAATTTTGATATAGGTTGCTGACAATTAAAATACATCAAATAAGTTTTGATATAGGTTGCTGACAATTGAAATACATCAAATAAGTTTTGATTTAGGTTGTCTCAATTGAAATACATGAAACATGTTTTGATATAGGTTGCTGACAATTGAAATACATCAAATAAATTTTGATATAGATTGCTGACAATTAAAATTCATCAAATAAATTTTGATTTAGGTTGCCTATTGAAATACATCAAATATGATTTGATATAGGTTACTGGGAATTGAAATACATCAAATAAGTTTTGATATAGGATGCAGAAAATTGAAATACACCAAATAAGTTTTGATATAGGTTGCATACAATATAAATACATCAAATAAGTTTTGATATAGGTTCCTGACAAGTGAAATACATTAAATGAGTTATGATAGCGGTGGCAGGGAATTGAAATACATCAAATAAGTTTTGATATAGGCTGCAGGCATACAGACAGAGATATACTTTTATAGCTATTATTTTCAAGTTATCAATATATATATATATATATATATATATATATATATATATATATATATATATATATATATATATATATATATATATATATATATATATATATATATATATATATATATATATATATATATATATATATATATATATATATATATATATATATATATATATATATATATATATATATATATATATATATATATATATATATATATATATATATATATATATATATATATATATATATATATATATATATATATATATATATATATATATATATATATATATATATATATATATATATATATATATATATATATATATATATATATATATATATATATATATATATATATATATATATATATATATATATATATATATATATATATATATATATAAAAGTGCAACTAAATAGAAGAGTTGTATTGGACCAAATAAGGCCAGGCAAGAAGACTTCTGAAATGATTATAGGTTGGGATAAAGAAAGGGATAACTGGTGCAATGTTGATTAGTGTTGAAAAATAAAGTAGGAGAAAAAATTAAAAATACTGCGCAAAAGGAGAGACTTTGATATATATATATATATATATATATATATATATATATATATATATATATATATATATATATATATGTGTGTGTGTGTGTGTGTATGTATGCATGTGTGTTTGTGTATGTGTGAAGTATTCATCACAAAATCACGTATGGAACAGAAATAACACCTGGGTTCGATCCCTATGCAAATCAGAAATATATGTCTGTTTCTCACGCGATTGAGTGTTGATTACTTCTATCTTATTCACTCAGAAGGGATAATTCGAATAAAATTCTATCAGTTGGGCCACTACTGAGTTTGGAAATTGAATAAAACTCTCTGATATGCGAGGTATTAAGCCTTAGGTGCAGTTGTACTCAGGTTCCAACTTCTTTTATGACTTAGTTGGTTCCGCTGGTAGCGTCCTTGTCTTTCAATTGAAAGACCTGGTTTCAATCCCGGTGTGAATCAGAAGTTTATATAAATACAGCAATGCGTTGAGCCGACTTACAAAAACTGTTCCATTCACTTTTATCTTGCACACATTAGCATGCTTTCTTGATATTAGGACACAACCTTTCAAATTCCTCTTCCACTTAGCCTATTAATTACTTTGTACGTCTTCGTCTCTTCCTTCCACTTAAAAGTTAAAATCTTTTCACCACCATACAGTATAGTTATTCACTCTTTTCACTTTTCTTCTGAGTATCTCACATACTTATCACACTTTCAGTATATTCCCAATCTTCTATACACACCATGCTACCTTCTTTGGCTCCGTATGTTTTGTAATTCACCTCTTGACTCACCATATCACTTGTAACGCGTCAACTCTTGGTTTCTTTCAGTTTTCCAACCTCCTAATAACCACTTTATGCCACCTTGGTCACTTCAACCAGCACTCTCATACGTGCTCTGACTCTTTCCGGCATGCATTGTTCATCTGTGCCTCTCCTCGATCTTTCACATCCACCTTCTCCCTTCTATTCCTATTAGACGTCTTCCTTTACAAACTTACTTTGTTCACCACTGCCCTCTCCGTCCTTTGTGAACCTGTGCTTAATCTTCTTATATTTTTGAGCAGCTTACCACTAATAACGGTTTTTTTTTAATGACACTCATTTCCTATTTCATTTTTTTTTATTTCCTAGCCACTTATACCAACAAACAATCCCTTCTCTGTGTAACACATAATAAATGAATGTTGTGTACTGTTCATCAACCCTTTCTGCTTATGTCTTTACCATTGGCTGATGTTTCTTTTATTTTACTCTTTCATTTACCATTATTAATCCCTTGTGATGAAACTCCTTTACATTAATTGCATTTACATCTCTTCCTCTTCACTGTTTAACTATATTTCTTCTGTTTTTCTCTTCAACCAACTATTGATCAGATACACCTCTAAACACTTCTCTTTTCACCATCGCATCCATGAAATAACTCTGCCGGAGCTGGCAAAGTCTGGTAAGAATTTTCCTTGGCCATGCATACTTTTAAAAGCACATCGTTAAGAAATATTCTCTTCATTCAGGTTTTCTTCAGGAATTCCACACATGACCAGTGTCATTTCTCTCTCTCTCTCTCTCTCTCTCTCTCTCTCTCTCTCTCTCTCTCTCTCTTTCAACTACTTCCCATTCATGCAAAACACCAAAACCACTCAATCAAGCAAACACTATCATACTACAACATTTCATTTGTAATCCCATTAACTAAAGGTGTCTTTCCATTCTTCTGCCTCTCACCCATAAGCACTCTCAAAATCATACTACCCCTTCACCATTTTTGTCTTGGAGTTCTGCCTCTCTTTTATCCCACATTCACAAGAAGTCTTCTAAATACTCCATGTGAACAGTCCTTAATTAAAAACATTTTTATCTTTTATTTTAAGATCCATAAGTTCACTAACCTTTATATTTGCATTTATATTAATTTAGAGCTTGATTATTGTCTTTAACGTTCTTGTTGACCTCTCCCCTGTATTTTTCTTATTACTTTCTTTATTTACCACTTTCGCCATAACTGCCCTAGAAATCCTTTATACCTGCATATAATCTCTATTATGCAACTATGCGTCCAATAACATCACTATTTTCCTAACCATCTGATTTAACATCACACCATTTACTGTCATTATCCTCCATCACTTCCCTTCCAGTAGAAATCAATCCAGAAACAACACTCACTGGTTCCCTATGACCAAATCGATATATACACACACACATACACCAATACCTTGGTAATAAAGAATCTCCTTGTTTGAAACTCCAGTATTACTGATGTCTTCTTTGGAAGTAATAACTTTTCTCATAGTGAATTTGTGTTTATACCTTCTTCCAAAACAGTCGTATTTTGTGCGCAGTTCGACCGCCTATTTTTTCCTTTTAATCTTAAGAATGAATTACCTTTTCTTAAAAGTTGTTGATTAACAATACAAATACAGCATTAATAATTATGTGGCAAATCGGGAGACAATCACACAATGAGAAATATACGTAAATTCAAAACTATATACTGCAAAATTATAAGTGGTGAACTTCAGCTGATATTCAGCGCACACACATACACACCACACACACACACACACACACACACACACACACACACACACACACACATATATATATATATATATATATATATATATATATATATATATATATATATATATATATATATATATATATATATATATATATATATGATTCAGGAGACAATCTTTTCTGCCTAGAGAATATCAAATAGTAAAATGAGGATATTTCCTTTTGCGTGAACCCACCTGAGAATACGTTCCTCACAGTTAGGCTTAACAAACAGTAATACGGTTGCCAAAGAAAACTGCAAAAACTTATGAAAGTCAACTTGCAAATAAAAAAACTAGGTACAAAATGGGTAAGTAAAAATTGGGGTTGTAAGTTAAAAACGTCATGTTGGAAATGACTATCTCCATTATTTAGGAGAAAAATTGAAATAATACATATTTGTATTAAAAACATCCTCGTCGATTTTAACTTACAACCCCAATTTTTTCTTACCCATTTTGAACGCTGTTTTTTTTTCAACGTGACTTTCATAAATGTTTTTGTAATTTTCTTTGAGCAACCGCATTACTGTCAGTTAAGCCTAACTATGGGGATCGTATTCTCAGGTGGGTTCACGTAAAAAGAAATATCCTAATTTCCTTACTTGATATTTTCTAGGCAGAAAAGGCTGTCTCCTGAATCAAAGGGAAAATATTAGAAATGCGGACCCCCCATTTATTGGGCATAACGTTTTGTCCCCGACATAAAAGCAGATGCAGAACCACAAGCTCGGAAAAATGCTCAGTGTTCAGGAGACAACAATATATTTAAGAGACCTCTTTGTCATTTCTCCCCGACACCAAAATTCCTGCAAACTGCTTTGGGGATAGAGAGTAGACGTCTCGGTCTCTGAATATCTTTCCTTTCTTGGACTCGGCTCGGGGATAATTATTCCATGGTGCATAACATCATTAATGTTACTTCCGTAGGTGGTATTATAATAATAATAATAATAATAATAATAATAATAATAATAATAATAATAATAATAATAATAATAGTAATAATAATAATAATAATAATAATAATAATAGCAAAAGGATATATCCCTGTAATTCATTGTTCAAGTCTTCAAATTCAATAATTGTTATCATTTTTTGGAAATATCAAGCTGTGTAAAACATTTTACGTTACTTTGCAAGTTTTACCATGAAATCTTTTTGCTAAATAAACTAGCTGAAAGTTGAAAGTCTCCTGTGTACCTTCATACCAACGCTGAAAAGAAAGTATATCTTAGTTTAACCAGACCACTGAGCTTATTAACAGCTCTCCTAGGGCTAGCCCGAAGAATTAGACTTATTTTACGTGGCTAAGAACCAATTGGTTACCTAGCAACGGGACCTACAGCTTGTTGTGGAATCCGAACCACATTATACCGAGAAATGAATTTCTAACACCAGAAATAAATTCCTCTAATTCTTCAGTGGCCGGCTGGAGAATCGAACGCGGACCAAGGCGAATGCTAGGCGAGTACGATATCGACCGATCCAATGAAGAACTATATACCAACGCTGAATATACTTAAAACAGATATCCCTCAAATATTGCTTTGTGTATCGGACTAATAAAAAAAAAATTTTTTTGCTCTCTGGACGCGGGGAACATTGATCATGGACCGATCATGGAAGATGGAAAGAAAATATTTGTACATTCTCTGATAAAAGGACAGTTTTAGCATTAACGAAAACCAAACATCAAGTATTGTAGCAAATTTAAATTGCGAGAGGAATGGTGGGCCATTTATCGTTTTAACAAGTATATTCATCGATAACGAATATCATCATTTACAAAAGACTATCCGATTATTTCAAGCTTGGAAATAACACTCATTTGTCAGTAAAATCAGCAAAGATCTTTCAAATGCGCTTTAGATTACGTAATATCTTAATTACCTGGATGCGACAGAAGCTTCTGAAACAATATTACCCGTTAAATAAATCAGTCAATTGTTCAGTCATTCAAACACACACACACATATATGTATGTATATATATATATATATATATATATATATATATATATATATATATATATATATATATATATATATAGATAGATAGATAGATAGATAGATAGATAGACAGATAGATAGATAGATAAATATCAAATCAGTTTTGGATTACGTAATATCTTAATTGCCTGGATAAGCCAGAATCTTCTGAAACAATATTGCCCAATTTATAAATCAGTCAATTGTTTAATCATTCAAACATACACACTGTGTGTGTGTGTGTGAGGGTGTGTATGTGTGTACGTGTGTGTATGTGAGTAACGACACTACCATAGTATTGACCTATGGATACTATCAAATGCTTCTTCTTAACCAACAAGACATCTGAAGTGATTTTTTAAAAATCCCTAACAACTTCTCGTGAATCTTATAACGACAAAGTACTTAGAGATGATAACCTAGTAATCATATATATATATATATATATATATATATATATATATATATATATATATATATATATATATATATATATATATATATATATATATATATATATATATATATATATATATATATATATATATATATATATATATATATATATATATATATATATATATATATATATATATATATATATATATATATATATATATATATATATATATATATATATATATATATATATATATATACCTAAGTTTCAATTCCTCTGCGGTAGAGCATTATCCAGATAAAATAAGAAAAAGCGTGTGATGGTTTTTAGTATGGCGATAAAAACGGTTTATTTTCGTTAATGAATAAATATTTTGTTAACGCCACGAAAAATGTTATCGTTTCAGGATTATTTTTATATAATAATTCATTTTAAAACGTCATCCTTGTGGCAGCTAGGCATACATAGTATAAACAATGGATTACAAATGCACTGATGTAAATTCTGTTCGGAGACCATTTTTTTCTGGGATTTTGCAAAGCAATACAACTTTTAGAAATCTATTATCAACTTTTTTTCAAATATACGTTCAAGCTTCTGTGGACACAATAGAAAATGTTTTCGGTACTTTTGCTATTTTTTTTAAAGACACCAACTGTTTAGCTATTTTGCATGTTCAAGAAAATCAGTTAGAATTCTCCTGAAATCTCTACCCTTGTTTGCATCCTAGATTTTACTGCTTGCTTGTGAATAACAGAATTAACGACTCACTTGAGGAGTGCGTCATTGTGCCCATAAGCCATTGCAAAAAGAAAGGATTTTTTTCTTTCAGGTCACCAACTTTCTCCCTCTGTTGACTTAACACAATGAGCTTCATCGGTCATCGCGGAAACAAAATGTCTTCTCTGGAGCAAAAGTAATATGGAAAAGAATTCATAAACAATTAATTGCGAGGGTAAACACTCAAAAAGTTAGATGGGGCTGCTTATGAAGTTAGCACAGGCAAATGCATATACACGGCACAGAGAGAGAGAGAGAGAGAGAGAGAGAGAGAGAGAGAGAGAGAGAGAGAGAGAGAGAGAGAGAGAGATTGGTTACATTGATAATGAATAAAACTTGAATTTTCTTTACGCTGTCTTTTTTTTTAATTGTCAGTCTGTAAATATGTTTCACTTCATTCAGATTCAGGGAAATTCACCGACGCTTCTCTGTCAGCTAAGAAAGAAAGATGTGTAGAACAATAACTGCTTTACGATAAAGGATTATCACCAATATCATGAGACAGTTGCAAAGGAAGAGGTTTCTCTCGTTCATGAGGGCCTCCAAAAACATCATCAGTCACCAATTTATTTAATAACAGGCACTGTTAGACTAGTTGTAATCGGCTTATTTCTGAATTTCTGTTCGATATTAGAATAATAATAATTGTTTAAACTTCTGAATGCTAACATTCTAAAAAAAAAAAAAAAGAAAAGAATAAAAAAAAAATAAAATCATTCATCACGATAAGCTGATTATATGTTAAGTCAGCACAACAAAAATTGCAACATAACATTTTTAGTAGTACCCAAGAAAGGATATAATCCTTACAAGGTTAAATGACCCTTCATATATACGAGCACGAAATTTATTTGCAGAGAATCCTGGTGTACTTTTCTACGCTCTCGCAGGAGTTACCGTACTATGTCACATGTTTTATGCTTCATTGATTTGAATATAGTATATAAAAAACTGAAATCTTTCCTAGACAGTGACCCCCAAGGGTTTTCGGGGGTTGTGATCTAAGACTAATATTTCTTGGGGGCCATTATCTTTGTGATATTTGCAGTTTTTGCTGTATGTTTTTACGGCAATCTCCAACGGCTTGTAGTTAACACACCGCAGTGGTGAATACATGCCGAGTTAAAACCCGTAGGGGTCACTGTCTAGGAAAGATCCAAAAACTGTTCTAAAATTACATAGACTTCGAAAGTTTAGTGTTCATATTGGAAAATAACAGAAAAAATAAGTAATAATTTTCTGTTTGAAATTGTCTGGATTTGATTTTATAATTCATGAGATTTCATAAAGTAGTTGACGTGTTCATATATTGTTATTTTGATAGGAATCGTTTCGGAAAACAGCCAGCATAAGCTATGAATGGCAGTAAATCTAAAATACAAAAAAGGATAAAAATATCGTTCATCCTTCACAATATACTTTTGTGTTGGTTAGTGCACATTCTATTGTAACACTACTACATGGTTTAGTTAGTAGTCAATTACCTCGAGGGATATAAAATCAAGTAAACAATCAATTGTTTACATAAAACAATAAAATTTCAGAAAGTTCAGATATGTGATGATTTCTGTCATCTTAATCGATAGCTTTATTTGCACTTTTACAGATTTTCCTCAGACTCTACAGTCCCATATGGAAACTGTTAATACTAGTTAATATTTAACTCCACCTATTTTAATAGATTTTATGTTATGGTTTGCCTGACATTTATACCGTGTGTATATAATAGTAATTATATGACTGGGTTATTGACGAGAATGCTTAAGAAAACATTCATCATTGGCTGAGAGGAATGTGGTCACCGCGACGAAGAAACAGAGGATATAACAATTCACAATGCATCACGACAGAAAATTCATTTACGACAGAAAATTTATATTGGGATAGGAGCTAAATCCATCAAAAAGTATGTAGGTGCAATTAACTTGTAAAAATATAACACAACCACACCTTTTCTCTGACACACACACACACACACACACACACACACACACACACACACACACACACACATATATATATATATATATATATATATATATATATATATATATATATATATATATATATATATATATATATATATATATATATATATATATATATATTGCACCTGTACACTTTTTACTGGAGTTAGCTCTATCCCAATAAAAATTTCTGTCGTAAATGAATTTCCACGTGATGCATAGTGAACTGTTATAGCCTCTGTTTCTTTGTCGCAGTGACCACATTGCTCTCAGCCAATGGTGAATGTTTTCTTAAACATTCCCGTCCATAACACAGTCATATAATTACCATTATATACAAACACGATATAAATGTCAGGCAAACCATGAAAAAGATTGCTCATAGGCTACGATGGTAAGAATGGGTCTATTCTAGCTCTAATAAATATATGTTTTTATGAGTGACCTCGTTCTGATACTTCTGGATGTTTAAAACGTGACATCAGAATTACTTCCACATTAGGATCTAGGGGTTTTATTGACAAACGGGTGAACCTAGAAGTTGAAAGGGCATTGTGGATTATGATTATATTATATATATATTATATATATATATATATAATATATATATATATATATATATATATATATATATATATATATATATAACTCTATATATCAGTGTGTGTGTGTGTGGAATTGAACTCCGTATTGATCGAGCAGACAGTCAAAAATTTGAACTGAATAGTCATTTTGTGACTATGCAAGAGTTGCTTTTTTTAAATGCCAGAAAAACACAGTCATATAATGGCCTGACGTTAAATAAATTTTATTTACAAACACTCAAATTTCAAAAAAAGTCAGGCAAACCACTTAAAAAAAACCAATTGTTATATGTTCTTTTTCCATCAAAAGACAAAATGCTATTCAGGTTAAAATTCTCAGCTCTAATAAATATGTGTTTTTAAAACTTTGTTGTAATCTTAAACTTTTCTGATACTCTGGTTGGGTTAAAACTGGGATGAACATTTTCATCAGCATTAATCGCTTTAAATTTTACCCAAACATAAAGAAAAGGGGTTTTTAATGCAAACGTTTTCACACTTTTCATGTATTTTGTATTTTTCTTCTAGTTATAAAAGTTTCTTTAATTCTAGTTTTAGTTTTGAAATCATAGGGCTTCAGTAATAATAAGGGCTGCAAAGACACACACGGATATATAAACATACGATCCCAATAAAAATGTGAAGAATTCGAGACAGTTGAAAGGGCATTGTGGCTATATATGATATATATATATATATATATATATATATATATATATATATATATATATATATATATATATATATATATATATATATATATATATATAT
>NC_089798.1:412500-437500 GCF_040412425.1 Macrobrachium rosenbergii | reverse complement strand
TTTCAATAATTTTTCTGTAATAAAATTGCTTCTTTTGCACGAAATAGTCTGCAATAATGTTTATCGCTTTCATTTTCATAGATCACCCAAAAATGACGGTTTTATTTATCGAAGATATATTGACCGTTGATATTCAATACAAGTTTGAAGGGTAGCATGAAAGGCTTAAATTAAACATTTAATATTAATGGAAATTCATGGCCTTATTCTTGGTGTATGGCGATCGAACATCAGCGGAGCTGCCAAGACTTCCAATGTAAGAAAAGAAGATAAATGTTAACTACACATAGTGCTGCTCTTACCAAATGAAATGAAATCCTCAGGTCTCACCAGAGAAGATTTGTCAAATGGAGTAAATGAAATTCAATTTCAGGCTGCTGAAATGGTTTGAGATGAAAAGAAAAATATTGACTGTTTTATTTCAATGGATAAAGAGTTATTCGTATTCAGAGACTGATGGAATAAATGAAAAAAAAAAAAAGCAGTTACCAACGCCAATTTCCTCCCCATTTCGTAACTGAAAATGTAGTAGGCCAATGTGGCTACAACTGTACAACCAACATGGAAATTTTTGACCGTAAATTTAACAAAGTTGATTTAGATTACGTCAATCAGCCGAAGACCACGGAAGCTATTGGAAAGCCTACACGTAGAGGGTTTTAGACTAATTTCGATATTCTTAGTATCTGTGTATCGTATTTGAACGAATTCATCTCACATTCTTAAGAACTTTAGGTCCACCGGCTAATGAAGGTACATTGCAGAAATGTTCGCATATTACTGAGAAAGCCCTTAGTCAATTATTCAATACTTTTTACCTCTCAATTTTGTAGTAATGATCACAAAAGTCAGTAACCTTCAGTCGCTCCATGCATCGCAAGGGTCATGAACGGCGTGTCCTCCATTATAGACACAAACATTTCTTTCGCACATATTTTCACATTTATTGGATAATAAGTCCTTTTCCCAATCTGTACTGTGCCCCTTCTATCCAATACTTTTTTTTTTTTTTTTTTTAATTCGTCGTACTATTTTCCATGCTTGCAGCCTTTCCACCACCAATCGTCCTCCACTCTCTCCACAAACCTTGTCAAAACACCATGGTACGTCCTAGCATAAGCTCTTAGCTTTTTGTCACGCAGCATATCTTAATATTTCATTATCAGTCAGCTCTAAGAATTCTTAAGCTATACCAGAGCTAGCCCATTTTCTCATATTCACACTCAACATACACTCTATGCTTTCGTCAAGGAGGGGTCGGCCCAAGAGCCCCTTCAGACATTCCCTCCTTGGCTTCCACTGGCGCAAAATCATTTCCCAGTCTTTTGCGCTTACGCTTCTGTTTTCTTTGCATCACTGAATTATTTGACTAAGCTTCATTTGATTACCATACCATCAGATTTTGAATTACTGAAAAATATATCTTGACTTGCTTTTCTCTTCCAGTCATCAAAGCTGACATTAATTGTGCCAACTTCTTAGTTTCCCGTTACCCTCAAAACTAATCTTTTTTGCATATGCCACCCATCAAGATTTGCAAAAACCAAGGAGACGTAACCCACAGTTGCCACAAATTCAACACTTGTTTCTTGATCAGTCGCATAGTTCCATGTACGTCTTTCCTTTTTTCTATCAACCCTCTCACACCAGCGTTTCATAACAAAATCTGGACCCACAAAGCCTCTTCCTATTTACACCTACTCTGTTCTTCCCCATCAACTCTTGATTGTTGGAAATCTATGGTTTCCAAAAATAATTTAGTAGTAAGTTTACAGTGGGAAGAGAAAATTGTAAAAAAAAAAACGGTTAGCTCGATTGTGTGTTAATACAGAACAGACGGATGAGTAAGTTCATGGATTCAATAGCGACAAGAGAAGTGATTGCAAAATCAGAGACAGATTAAACTTTAAGTTAGAGACGAAAGACTGAATATCTGGTTGTGAATGTATTTAAGATTAGTTGGTTTACTGAGAAGAAATCGAGAGATATATATAAGGATAAAATGGATGGAAAATGGGTCAGGGTTAACAGGAGTTTGTAATATTACATGATGCAATCAGAGGGTTAGTAGGGAATGTTTGTTTATATGAGAAGGTAAGATGAGGAAATAAAAACAATAATAGATAGTAGGAGGAGGAAATGAGAGATTTAGTGAGGGTAAATAAAGATCGAGGTGTAATTCATTCAGAAAACAGAAAATCTTACGCCGGTGTAGATGAGGACAGGTGGTGAATGAAGACTAAAGTGAAAGAAGAAAATAAGAAAAAATGACAAAAGTAAATTAGGGAAAATTGAGCAATTACATTCGGGAAAAAGACCAGTTGTCTTACAGAGAGTGAGCTCCAGAGGAGAAAATTAATTAAGATACTGATATAACATTAAAAAAAGATAGCAACTGAAAGATGCCGTCTGGAGAGAATGCTGCCTTGTGTCACTGGAGTATTTTACAGCATTCTAGAAAGCTGGCGTTCTGTTTCATATATTCATTTTCTCTCTCGACCGCAATCTAAGTCTGCCAACACCTTTATCATCTATAATATCTTCAACTCATCATTGAGAAGGGTGATATGAATAACAAGCTTATACAGCAAGTTTGGAAAAAATCAGTATCAGTATGCATAGATTAGTGTTGTAGACTGAACTACACCTTTCAAGGTCAAGGCATCAACCAAATTCACATTATGCAGACCAGGACAGAGTCCTAGTCCACATTTTCTAAGTCTAGAACTCCCACCGAGCCCGAGTTCACGACATTCTTAGGATCTGTCCACATTACAGTGAAACTTGTCATCAACATACGTCGACAACTTATCTGACACTTATAGCAATCAGACAGAATTCAACTCAGCGACTTATTGATAACCCAAGTCAGTGCTGCAGATGATTAGAGCGATCATTGAATTGTTTTCAATGCATTTGGGATATGGATATTATAAGCTGCCGATGTGTTTTTATGACATGTTGTACTGTATTGATGATTGCCCACAGGATTCAGTTAACCAATAAATTAATTAGTTACTGATGTGAGGTAATCAACATTATACCTGATCTTCATAACTACAAGGGAATGATCGAAAGCACAAAAACATGCTTTGGGAAGTTGATTGGCTATGAGGGTAGATTCAAAGGAAGCTAAAGAGAAAAAGAATAAGATTTCCGGGAAAAAATGCTATGAAAAAACATCAATGGTCTGAGACGAGGTAATAATACAGGAGCTGGAAAAAGCACTCTAAAACTGCAGTGAAAAAATAAGTGAACAAACAATTATATGCCAATGAAGTGATATTAAACAAGAGGAAGGAGTAAGAAACGGAGATAATTGACCTGAGATGTTTTATGATTTAAAACTTCTGCTGGATCAAAGTTCCAAGGTATGTTACAGACAGGATTTTGCAGGATAAACTTCTTTTATGGAACTTGCAGTTTCCATTACCTGTTGGTTAGATAACCATTAAGACTGTTAGCCTTGGAATTTCAAGGAATCTACCTTGAAGACGACAATAATGTCCCTTTTTTACGTTTGAATGACTTAATCTGTAAAACAGTAGCCAGTGATAATTAACTGTAGGAATTTGTTACGATAGCTGATGTTAAAGGAACACAGTAAGTAAGAGTAAGTTCATTTTACTATTGTAAGTTTAAAGCAAATTACATGCCTTTTACTTCCGTAGGACAGGGGCGTTCCTAGACATTTTGGGGTCCGGGGGCCACAGTCCCAAATGGGGCCCCTCTTATGGGGTGAGAGGCGAGCGAAGCGAGACAAAGCAGCTGGTGGGTTCGAGGGGGCGACGCTCTAAGGGGCCCCCTCCGTGAAAATTTTTAGAATATGAGCAATTATAGGATCATTTTAAAGGCACTTGTCAATAGAAATTTCAGAAATTTTATTGCTTAAGTTTCACATTTTGGAGGCCCCCTTACTTTGGGGCCCGGAGGGCGATTTCGAACAGACCCCACCCCATCGAACGCCACTGCCGTATGTTCTCTAAAAAATTCAAAGTATGATCCTAGAAAGCAATGTATATTAGAATAACTAAATACTTAAATAACTCTTCATGTTAACTAATACATTAGATTCTGAATCATCTGTGTAAACCATAGGTCTTCTCAAGGTAAACTTATATGCATATATATGTATATATATATATATATATACATATATATATATATATATATATATATATATATATATATATATATATATATATACATATATATATATATATATATATATATATATATATATATATATATATATATATATATATATATATATATATATATATATATATATATATATATATATATATATATATATATATATATATATATATAGCATATATACATATACATAATACGTATTAGACAGTAAATCCACTCAGTGAAACTAGGACTATTTTGTTCTAGTATTTTGTATCCAATATTCTATCTATGTAAAGCTTCGGTATTTAATACCGCTTAAACATCTCCAGTATGTTTATATGGAATAATGAATATTTTGAATGGGAAAAGAGTCATATATATAAATATATATGTGTGTATGCACACACACACAAACACACATACATACATACATACATACATACATATATATATATATATATATATATATATATATATATATATATATATATATATATATATATATATATATATATATATATATAATATATATATATATAAATTATAAATATATACTGTATAATTAAGTTCACAATATGAATCCTGGCCATTTTCATCTTACGTAGCAAAGACTATTTTTAAGAAAACTGATGTATATTTGAAGAAATTCACATTATATATGGCTAGTGTCAGTACAAACGAGCAGCCAATTGTCTAAAAAAAAAAAAGATAATTAGCCGAGGGAAGAAAAGATATATAAATAAAAAGTTTATTTAGCGCATAAGGTAAACTTTCACTAACATAGTCGTGCAATTGGTGAATAGTATTGTAAGGATTTTCCTTTGACATTTTCTTCACCACTAAATGTCACAGCAAAAGCTGCTGCAAGTTTGCTATTTGTGGTCTTTGCTTTGTTTCTAACCGTCATCAATCTTCCTAATTGTTAAAGCATATTTTCGCTGCCGGGCGGATTAGGACGTGAGGGAATCTTCGTAACACCTTCCTCAATTCAATTTATTTTTTTCAAGGGATTTTGTGCGTGTGAAACTGCGTTGGAAAATAAAAGGAAAATAGTTTTTGGTATTAAAGAACATCAGAAACACAGAAAGAGCCTCTTGCATGTACAAATAATTCTAAACAGAACTTTCGATGTTTTAGGTTTGTGACCATTGCCGCTAAGTGAGAGCTACTAGCAAATGGATTGCAAGCAGATTATTATTGTATATTACCAGTTGCAAAGAAAAATAGATGAAATAATTATTTTTCCATATTATGAAAAGAAACGTTTGATATGCTGATTTTTGTACCTTTCGACAAGTATCTTGTTAAGTGAAACAGATTAAAATGTCTTGGAAAAATATCCAAGTAATAGATACTGCATAAACCATAGTCGCAGAAATTAGTACTCAAAAAAAGCGACACAGTTTTTTAAAACTGTACCAGAAAACTCTGTAACGTGAGTGCTCAACATATAGTTTTAAGTCTTGTGAAGGAGAAGCAGACTAAAATAAACACTCAATACCCAGACACCGTAAAGCAGCTTTGGTCAATAAATTAACCTTGCCCTTGAAAATGAATAAAAACTCCCTCCCTCTGTATCAACCCCTCGCTCTGTGTGTTTGTGTGCCTACTTATTTCCATTAATTTTCTCTCACGTGCCAACGAAAATTTCACATAACTTTACTTTCATGTCATATAACTTTACTTCTCGCATTCTTCAGTCTAGGAGGCACAGAGTATTATTGTATAATATTCCTATCACTATCATGAATATTATTCTGCCCATTCGTACTCTAACTTGAAGATAAATTAGTGTAATTTAGCAGCAAGCTAAACATAGATTTCTCCCTTATTAAATGAAGAGTTTTTTTTTAACCCCAATTAGAAAACAACAAATAAAAAGAGTGAAAAATTATATTCAGAAAATAAAAAATTATATTCGGAAAATAAAAAAAAGATTACTAGAAAGTAACTCGACACTCTCGTCAACTGTTTGTACTAACATATTTTACAGACTTGTGCACTTCTTTTTAACAAGGGGAATTTCAAAATTAACAGGAGAAAAAAAAAAAAGAGTCCCATTTTTATTTGACGTTTTTCATTCAAATATTTCTCTCAGAAAGGGGAGGAAAACTAATCAGGATTAAATGGCACAGCAGAGAAATTGAAATGCCAAGCAGAAAATGAAAACACACACCATTTAGTCAAAAAGAAAAATAATGATTTTTCAGATACTTCTAACAGATAATCTTTTCACGGTGTCGTCTATCTGTATTTTCAGCAACCTCATCAGTGAAAAGTCAGGCAGCGTGGAAAAAAAAGCTGCATAAAAAAGTTGTTCAGTGAACTTTGATCTTTCGAAAATTACTTTTTTTTTTGAGGTTTTACTTTGCTTTCTAAAGAGTGTCTGTATTTGCAAAAGTATTTAAAAACAAGGATCAAAATCTTTGTTAGATTTGCCATTTTACCAAATATTTGAGGTTTTTACCCAGATACACACTAAAATTACCGTTTCTTACAGCTCTTTAGTCAAGGTTTATTTTTAAGATATCATTTAATTTTATTGATTTCATTACTAAAGAAGATATGAGAACGGTGGCCTTTTTAGCATGAGGCCTTTTTAGCTCGGGCAGGGACATTTTATTTAGGAATAGCAAAGGGAAAGGGCGAGCTAGAGGAACCAGCCAATCATCACTTGGACCTACCACAGTTCCGAGGACATCGAACGCGATATGGAGACAAGTTCCTGCGACAAACACAGTTATCGTAATATATAAAACACACACACACACACACACATATATATATATATATATACATATATATATATATATATATATATATATATATATATATATATATATATATATATATATATATATATATATATATACTATATATATATCATGAAGATGAAACGTGATGAATGTATAGATAATGCAAATGTATAGATAACGGCCCTTTACTGCTGTAGTAAAGAATGTCTCGAAATGACCTGCTGTTTCTTTTTCCTTCATGGCATTTGTCATATATATATATATATATATATATATATATATATATATATATATATATATATATATATATATATATATGTATATATATATAAATAATATATATATATATATATATATATATATATATATATATATATATATATATATGTGTGTGTGTGTGTGTGTGTGTGTGTGTGTGTGCTAGGCCTTTATATATATACACAACGGCCCTTATACTATATATGTATGTAAATACCGTTGTCTATATATATATATATATATATGTATATATATATATATATATATATATATATATATATATATATATATATATATATATATGTATATATATATACATATATATATATATATATATATATATATATATATATATATATATATATATATATATATATATATATATATATTTTCATATATATATATATATATATATATATATATATATATATATATATATATATAAATATATATATATATATATATATATATATATATATATATATATATATATATATATATATATATATATATATATATATATATATATATATATATATATATATATATATATATATATATATATATATATATATATATATATATGTGTGTGTGTGTGTGTGTGTGTGTGTAGTTAAGATCTCTGTGTTTACCACAGAACTCATTTAACAAGGGGGGGAAATATATTTTGTTGGTTTGCTGCTAAATTATGCTAATATATCGTGAAGTCTGAATACGAATGGTTGAATTTCGTCCCACAAAATGTTCACACTTATATTCAGGAATGTTTTGACACCTTTCTGCAAAAAGCTCATGAATGCAACGTTTGTATGTTCAAGGAAAAGTAATTTTAACTTTCCTCAGAACAAAGAAGTAGGTTACGCCAACGGTACAAATTACAGATGCATTTATTACAAAAGCACCACGCACACGGTTCGCACACTGACACCAACGACGATTACTTCAATGATGATGTTGGACTAGGAATAACATTATACTAAATATGCAACCATGTGTCTTTTTTTTTAGTTAATAAAACGTGAAGACGGTGTATCCGATTGAAATTGCTTGTTAATTCCTTTGGTTTTTTTTTTTTTTTTTGGTGAGACAAACGTTTTATCCGAAATACATATTGAATTTCTGATCTCTTTACATTATTCCTTTTCTGTTGTATATTTGTAAAGCATTTAACAATGCAGCAAAATGATCAATCAGCAAAACAACCAAGAATGGTTTGTGTAGCTTATAAGTTTGTTGATGTGAGTACAGCACTGAGGCAAAAACTATGACATAGTAACAGTATCTGATAAAGGACATTTCCTCTTGTTATACTTTGTAAAGTATAGAAATCCATAAAGGGATATCGTATGCAGAAAAATTGAGTTTTAAAAAAGTTATATTACTTCTAAGGTAAATTTACAAAAGGAATGTATCAGATACCTTGGCTTTATATAAAACTTACCCTAGTTCATTTTCAGCAACAGGCAGCACTTATGCATGGTTTTCCTACCCATAAGGCATCCATTTGTTTGCAAATCACTAGACATGAAGACAGAATGGTCGGTTCATGATTTCAAATTGTGTTAAACATTATTTTGATAAAAACACTAATTTTTTTGAAAGTTTAGCTTTAGTTTTATGATTGAAAGTAAACCTGGCTGTTTGTAAATAGAAGAGCATCATCATAACACGACTTATCAAGGCTGCGAAAATCCTGAAATTTTTACTTCAAATCAAAATTCATGCATGTATTTTCCTTTGAAAGGAATCAGCCTGCCTGTCGCGCACTGAATCTTGCACCAAGAAGGGCTAAAAATTACAAAAACGAATATTCTATCATAGAAATAACGTCAAAATTGTCTGACAGAGAGAGAGAGAGAGAGAGAGAGAGAGAGAGAGAGAATTCTCATTGAGTTTCTCCTACTTTCAAGTGATGTATTCTCTATTCCCTGTAAATGATTCTTGGAACCACAACGCAGAAAATAAGTTTCCTGTTGGTTTCCTCAGACAATCCATCTTGCAGCATCACCTAACAATTTGTCAACGTCTGTCATTACAAGCAGGAAATCCCATTTTTTTCCCTTGGAACATTTGTTCCTTGTAAGATGTTCTTAGCAAAAAGCTTAATATTGCTTTCTCATTGGTCGTTATTTGTGTTTCATGAACGGTTTTCCTGTTATTTCAATTTACCTTTCTGTAGACATCATAGAGCTTGTTTATTAGTTCGACAAGGTAATCAGTCCTACCTTTTTCATCATTCGATATTAATGTGTTATACTTGCAATATGTTTCAACACGGTTACTACTTCTTTTCTTCAATATTCAAGAGCGATAGGTCACTTGTGAAATAGGAAACATGTAATAATTTTCCTTAACTTAGTTTGCAGGAATGGTAAATAATTAAGTTCTATGTCACAAAGCTATAGCCATATGAGGATCATGTCTTTTGGGATTTTGTTTTACTTGAACATTAATTATGACTTTATAAACGGTACTGTGATAGCTAAAAACAAAAGGCTTGGTATGTCCTAAGGTTTGCCTTAATATTTCATTGCTGGCCTGGTGGGAGATATGATTTAAAACAAACTGTCTCTTCAGGTTCATTTTCGTATGATAGAAAATTTGGTTGGATTGCAGAAGGCTTTCTAAATCACGTTCCTGATTATTTTCAAGATGATAATTGCCTACAGATTTAGAATGTAATAATTTAGCGTATAAACGTTGCATATTTAGTATAATGTTATGAATAGTAAGCGGTTATTTAATAAAAATTGTTTGTTGCAAAATTAAATAATTATCGAACTATTCCATGTTGGAAGACCTAAAACGTGGACAATACACAATTATATGATTTGCCATACGACATTTTCCTCCGTTTTCGATATTTTCCATGGCCTCTGAGAATCAACGAAGGCCACCAGAGATTATAGTGATTCTTAACTTATGAAGAAATTTGTAAGAGCTTCTCCCCAATTTCTTCCGAAACTTTCCCACTTACTGGGTCCGCAGCTTCCAAGGCCATAGAGGAGGATTGAATCAGTGTGGAGAGAGAGAGGAAGGTACACAAACAGACAGACGTACGGACAGAGAAGTGTATATATACACTGTACAGTATATATAGTATATATATATATATATATATATATATATATATATATATATATATATATATATATATATATATATATATATATATATATATATATATATATATATATATATATATATATAGAGAGAGAGAGAGAGAGAGAGAGAGAGAGAGAGAGAGAGAGAGAGAGAGAGCAGTTTAGTGGCAGTTATACTCTCATTTGCTTTCTGAAAAGATGGTTTTCTTAGACTCTACAAATTTTACGCTAGTTACGGTCACCAGCTGTAGCCAGTTCATGCACATAAACCTTTCTTTGAAGGCTGCGGATATTTGTAAGGAAGGAACTGACCTCAAATGGCTCGTGATTAAAAATATATTAATACATGTTATCAGTAAGCGTTGACGTGATAGAGTAGAAGTGTATGATGCCATAACATTTAGTAAGATCCATGGTATTCAGGATTGGCTAAACAGTGTAATCTAAGGTGGTTAGAGATATTTAAAAAGGAAAAATTATGTCGTCGCGTGAAACAGTTGAGATATTTTAGTCCAATGATTGTGAGGGAAAATGTATTTGAGATGATATAAATTTCTCTAGAGCGCATATCATTAAAAAATAGAGAAGTAAAAAACAATTGATTGTAATATCCTCCTTTTCGAAAAATAAATGCCAGTCAACAACTCCAATTAATGCTCGAGCAGGATCTCTATAAGTATAAAAATACCCAAACTCTTAGTTCAATATCAAGCTATTTACTTTTGTTCAGATAAGAGCATTTTTGTGAGTGAAGGCGAAATACATTTTTAACGAAAGCAATGTAGGCAGAGGTTCTTAAACAACCAAAATGTTATAATTTTTCATGGTATTTAACGAATCCAATTCCCTTCAAAGTCTAAATATTTTAGCCAATTAATCTAGCATAAAGGGAGAAGAAACTGATTTGGGATGGAAATGCACAGATGTTTTCAACGTATGATTAATATTAGTTAATTTATCTTAATCAATTGGACAATCAATCAGTCAAGTGGACAATAAGCCTAAATAAATTCCATATGTATGCTAATGAAAAGCGGATCAAGAAAATCATAATCTTTACTTGTTACAATATCACACATACAGCCGCGCCCAAACACACACACACACACACATATATGTAAACACACATACACACACACACACACACACACACACACACATATATATATATATATATATATATATATATATATATATATATATATATATATATATATATATAGAGAGAGAGAGAGAGAGAGAGAGAGAGAGAGAGAGAGAGAGAGAGAGAGTGAATTTTCATCATGTAAATGATGGGTTTCGATAATTCCATAAGTTTCTTGACAAATAATCAACTACTCTGAATACGTGTTACAACTTAGTCCCTTGTTATACTAAATAATATACTGTTTTTAAAACCTATTTACCAAAAATGAAATCATAATTTTCTTTTCCCAATCCCTATATAACAAGGTATTCCGAATGTTACTGAACTACAATTATTTCTCAAGCTAAGATGCTTCGTATTTTTTTTTTTTAGCTCGTTAAACAAATTGGAATTTACAATCTCTCTGAATCACCAACTAATTTTTGCACTCATTTTACTCTAAACCTTTTAGATTTAACCGTGTATTGTGTATGGAGCGAGGCGTTAACATTACTAGTATGCCACACTCATTAATCTTAAGCTGGCTATTCTTAAGGAAGAAGTTAGACTGCATCTAATTATGCTCTTACACTGATTGCGTGGTCCGTGCAGTAGAAGGATCATTACCCAACAGACGCTCTACAATGAACAGCTTGGGAATATGCCAAGGGCCCATAAGTTCCCATCTTCCAGTGAACCTGCAAGTACTTTGCCAACTTGGATAAAAAGAATAACAAAGAATGTGACTTCATCATAACTTGAACAAGAATTTTGTAAAAGGCAGGAAGTAATTTCACAGAGTCAGGTAGTTCTAAACACTTTCAAGTAGCTTAGGAATTGTGGTGATATACAAGTATAAATAAAACAAAACACACACACACACACACACACACACATATATATATATATATATATATATATATATATATATATATATATATATATATATATATATATATATATATATATATATATATATATATATATATATATACATGTGTCTGTCTGTCTGTATATGATATTGATCATGACAATAATTCATAATCATTATTTAAGGACGGACGAATTGCTTCTCTTGTATAGTATGCGAAATATTTAAGGAATACGCGTAAACCGCACGGTCGCAATGCAAAAAGATAGAAAGAAGTAGAAAGAGTAATAATGTTTATAAGAAAACTTTTGCCGAATAATTAGGCAGAATAGAATCGTCGGATTTTCCAACTCTTCCTTCGGACCACTTGATTAACGTCTCTTGAAGGTCCAGGATGAATTCTTATTTAAGGACGGAAAACTTTCTAACTTTAAAGTATTCATTATATCTTTTCAAATACAGTGCACGTCGCAATGCAAAAGATATATATATAATAGGTAGATAGAGTAATAATGTTTATAAGAAAACTATATATATATATATATAGAATAGAATCGTCCGGATTTTCCAACTCTTCCTTCGGACCACTTGATTAATATATCTTAAAGGTCCATATATATATATATTTACTCACACGAAAACTTTCTAACTTAAACTTTTATTATATCTTTTCAAATATAGTATATATATATATATATATATATATATATATATATATATATATATATATATATATATATATATATATATATATATATACATATATATATATATATATATATATATATATATATATATATATATATATATATATATATATATATATATATATATATATATAGAGAGAGAGAGAGAGAGAGAGAGAGAGAGAGAGAGAGAGAGAGAGGGAGAGAGAGAGAGAGAGAGAGAGAGATAACAGAATTTGAAGAACAAAAATTCAAGTATAATGTTGTTTAATAAAAAAAGATAAATTTTAGATTGATTTTCGTAGACGACCCCAAAATACAGCCAAACTAATCTTTGACTCCCTCTGTTCCCGTTTTCTTTTGCCGTGGGCTTGGATGGGCATGAATCGATTTTCCCCTTTAAACCCCATTCCTTACGGTTCACTGGTTTAACCGTAATTCTTATCATTCTGTCTCTCTCCCTTTCTTTGAGCATTTTTCCTTTGGCTTTCTTCTGCAAACGAAAAGCTTTCTCTCGCATTTCTCAATTTATTCGTGAGATTAGTTCAGTGGAATATTAGTTAGAAAACATCGCTTGCGTCCATGATAAGAGGTGTACAGTGGTGTTATGGTTACACTTTAATTTAATTTGAAAGAGTTTTGTTACCGTGAAATAATCACTTTTGGGTTAAAAATATTTTCACTGTAATTTTATTCATTCAGCATTTTTCCAGATGGATTGATCTTAATTTTCAGTTGAATTTCTTGGGTATTACGTAACTATAATACTATTGCAGTTCATATTGATGTGTGTATATTGGAGACATAATGACAATAATTTTATAATTCTCTTTTGATGGCTCCTTTAGTTAGAACTTGTTGATCCTTCCCCCCACCCCCGTCAGTGCTTAAACCAATTAGAGCTTATCATATTTAATATCTCTTAGATGTTGGAAAATATCTTTGCTATCTCTACCTTATTTACTTGTGTTCCTCTGGTTTCCATTTCCTTAATTAGCCTTTTCTTCTCACTAAAGGAACATAGTAACACTTATTCCTCTTTGTTTTTTCAAATTTAATTACTAAACTCTAAATAAGAAAGCATATCCACAGGGATGGACATAATTTAGTCACTCTCACTATCACTGCAAAATAGCGTTTCATTCTCATTATTTCGGTACTCTGTTCAGGCTAATTAATTTCGTTGCAGCTCCGAAACTAACGATTTACTTCATATATTTATCTCACACCAACATTTGTTGTATTTTCCATGTTTTGAATAATTCCTCCTGGATTTAAGATGGTTCTTATTTTGTTTTTGTTACTGAGAGGTCTACTATTAGTATGATTATGACCTTCAGTCTAAACAAATCAGTAAGTCCTATTTTTCAGCATTGTACTGTAGCTATGCGCTTACCTATTACAGATCCGATTTTCGTAAACTAGAGAAGTGAATCCTCCGTTTACTATGGCCTAAACTCACTAGCTTATCACATCCCCCTTGTTGGAGACAGGTAGTAAGTAATACGTGAATCCTGCCCGTCCTTTTGGATAATCTCATAATTATTTTTGTCTCCGCCATAGCATTTTTTTTTCTTGCTCAAGTAATGGGAAGCAAGTTGGCCGAACCACCAGCCTTCCTGATTGTCAGTCCACAATTGGGACATAATTGCAGATATTAGATGATATGAGGAAATTTATTGAAACCTCCAGCTTCAGTTTTACAGTTTGTAAGATTACCTCGCCTGCCATTATTGTGGGAACCACCATACCAGACCGGTACATACTTAAAAGAATAAAAAAAGCATTTTCACTTAAGTCAGTTACTGATAATCAGAATCGTTTTAGACATAATGGCAGTCAGTGGAGAAGCAGACTTTCAACGGCGCTATTATATCCAGAGATCATTACGAATATTTAAGTATGTAAAACAGTATTAGCGATTTGCGTAACAGTATACGCAATTTTAGTTCAGAATAAGGAAAAAAAAATTCTTGTTCTGAGGGAGGAGCTGTATAGTACAATTCAGTCTTTTTACCGTCTCTGGTTATTACTAGGGAAATATTATATTAGGGCAATTTGTGGAGCATAGGAGATGAACGATAGATGAATGGATAGTGACATTTTGTAAATGATGAAGAATGGTACAAATAGCTCTCAACTGCAAGCTAAGCTAATGAGACATAGATAAAAACGGAAGAAAGATTTGGAAACTGACCTTAGGCCGATTGTGGAAGCAAACAAAATAAGAAGTAAAGAAAATGCAGAATTAATATAAAGCAGAAATATGGCAAACTTACAATTGGATAGATTCTAATACTTCACAGAACAACTCAATGCATGCAAAAGGTCAGTAAACCATACAAGTTCAGAATTCTCTCTCGACCTCGTCTGAAATACATCACACTGGAGGAATTCCCGCATTCCTGGCAGACAATATTGGTATCATCTCCCCTGAGTTGCCTGAGATAACCTTGTAGCTGACAGTATTCAAATATTCATTCCGAGTGCATGATATTTATGAACCGCACAATCAACTAAGCAAGAATGAAAAGCCTCACTCGGACCACTTATATGGCTCTCTCTCTCTCTCTCTGTCACATCTCCCCAAAAATCTTCTTTATGTAAATTATTATTATTATTATTATTATTATTATTATTATTATTATTATTATTATTATTATTATTATTATTATTATTATTAAGCACAACAATCACTCACAGAGCAACAATGAAGGACAATAGACTAGCATTACAAACGTCGGCCATGGACTATGAGATGCACGGCATCGTCAACGAATGGATTCTTGAGTACTAATTCATAATTAGAATGGTTTCGAAAAAGAGATCAACAACTGAAGCTGTTGAGTATAGAATTTGAAGATATTACGATTTTAAAACCATCAAATAAAAATCGAAATTTCTGTAAATAATTTCGCAAATGATCTGGATCAAGATACGTTAAATCAAGCAAGTTTCCTGAGGATGATTGTTTAATTCGTAACAAGCACATTTCAAAATTTCAAGGAAGAGGATTTTTTTGCAATTTTTTTTCCTAGCCAATACGAGATCTTTTATGTAGCGTATGTTTTAGTTAGCGCTTACACTACCCATATTTGTATAGACTACCACTAAGGACATTTGCATACAAATGGCTCTACAAAATCATTAATCAAGCAGAACTCCAAAGGGATTATGCCAAATTGAAAGGGTTTTCGAGCAAATGGAATATTTCTAGTTATAAAACGCTAGCGCAAATGCAATGCAAATAAGAGTTGATTGATGGATTTTTAACTTTTTCATGTTTTTCTTTTTTAATCAAAGGGTATCAATGCATATAATGATAAAACAAAGATGTTATAAGTACGCTGCCTTTACATGTGTGTGTGAGCGTGTGGGTGTACACGTGAAGCACAGGTTAAATGAAACATTTGGTGTAAATCTTGAAATGTCTATATCATTATATTAGACATCTTAAAGATGAATAATAATTAGTGGCAGAAATTTATATATATATATATATATATATATATATATATATATATATATATATATATATATATATATATATATATATATATATATATATATATATATATATATATATATATATAGAACTGGATGTATGTATGTGTGTGTGTGTGTATGTTCCACATGCACTCTGAAATGCACTGAGCAATTTCAGCCAAACTTGGTATACTTATGAATTACCATCTGGAAAGAACACTGTGGGGGTAAGACACCACTGGCACCAAAGGGTGGGTGTAGGAAGGGGGTGATTTGCAAAAATTACAGAAAATGACAGATATTAGTGTCTAATCCATAGCTTTCAAGGTTGCTGAGATGAATAGTGACATTCCCGATGCCCTGTAAGTCCAAACTCGGGCCCGATAAGGGGGGGAGGTGGGAAGGGGGTGACATGTAAAAATAACTGAAACGACAGATATTAGTGTCTAGTATGAGATTTTTTAATTCTTGTATTTTTCATTGGCACTCCCTTTTAGGGGAACCGAAGAGAATCTAACTCGGTTTATGAACTTCTTTTCCATTAGCGTGGTCGGAACGTTTGAGGAAAGCGAGCTGCACACGATTTTTTTTTTTATTCCGTATCCATATATTTAAAGGAACAAGTCAAAATCTTTAGTGCTCTTAGATGAGTTGCTTGCCAGTCCAACTTTCATTGAGATATCATGATACCTACAGAAATGAGCAAAAGATACCGAGCAACTAGGTTTTCTACGTACTCTGATATGACAGTTTATGGTATCCCTAACTAATTTAGATATAATGTTTGTTAAAAGAACCTATTGAAATATTCCCATACTGGATTCACAAAGGTCAAAATGTCACCTACATAATTAATTTAGAACATATCTGTTTTATTATTACGTTTTCAAGACCCATGGATAGATTAGAACTAGGCAAAGTGGACTGCCCATACTCCATGTAAATTTTAAATCATCATTAAATAAATAAAAGGACCATTATTCGAAACGCATAGTTCCAGTAATTCTAGTCGAAGTGGGAAATGTTCAGAATATTCTGCAAATTTGTTGGACAAAAATGTTTATACGTCATGTACAGATACCTTAGTAAATAACGAATCCAAACCTAGACTTAACAATTTTGCTTTGTGAAGGGAATATTTGCATTTTTCCTGTAGGTGGATAGAGTCGCCAGTGTACCTCACGTGGTGCACTGCAGACATACTAAAGGGTGTTTGCAGCATCCCTTCGGACCTTAGTTTCACCCGGTTTTTAGCCTTTTACTTTACCTCCATTTCCGTTTCCTATCTTAAATCTCTCTGTGAATTCATGGTGCAACTGAGGGGGTTTTCTCCCTGTTTCACCTTAAAATCCTTGTACTTCATCCATTTATTAATCTCTTAGTTTTTTGGTTTGACGGCACAAAATTCAAAAATAAAACCATCAACTAACAGATATGTTTTGACAGACGAGAATAGTTGCAGTTATATTCCTGACAAGTGGTGATGATTTTTCTCTAAAGCCAACAGAGTTTGGATCTATGACTTTTCAAAGAAAATCAGTAACTGCAGAGGATAACTACTGTTCAAAATGAAAGAGCAGTACCTCCTCAAATTTTATGTAATAATGGTACTTTTAGCAGTATTATCCGCAGCAGAGAGAAGTAATTATCGTTCTGAGAAGGGATGATTTCCGAGTTAATATTCCGCCTCTTCCCTAGTGAAATTAAACAAGCTGATTAAAAAAAAAAAACTATTTATTCTTCGTTTTCATTTTGAAATACAAAAGATATTCCTTCTATTTTCTTCTCTTTTCTTTACTGGTAAAGAAATGATACACAAGAGTAGTTTAGAATGTCCGCAAATATTCTGATATATTGTGGTTTATTTTTCTTTTATCAATAATATCGTTTTTTAGGAAAAAAACACGCAGGTTATAGGCAAAATTTTACTCTAATTCCTTGTCTTTGCACGAAAATAGTGATTAATTATCAAACCACTCCAAAATCTAAAATCCTAACACAGGAGAATTATTACCTAACTTGAGACATATCGACTAACACATAAAATCAATCTATTAACAGATTTAAAAGATAAAAAAATAGCAGATTTTTCTTAGAATTAAAGGGGATAATAATCATTCATTTTAGGACTGCTGTAGCTGTTTATAAATTTCTATCCATCTTTCTCACATTTGTTTTGTAGGTTTAAAACTTTCGTTCTAAATTGATTAAGGCCAAGGTAAAAAAAAAATAATAGGATCAATTAACGCACATAGAAATTTTTTATCCTACTCACAAGAACGGAACAAAATCTTCTGCCCGGCATGAAAGTAAGTCTATTTCTTTATCTGCTAGGTGATATTAAGTGGTAATTTAAAACAACCATTCTTTACGCACAGAAAATAAAGAATAATTCAGATTTTATTCATTAACTATAGAATAATCTATACGCTTGAAATTTAAAACCCGAGAGAAAATTATCAGCATTCAAATGCTATTTTTCTTTTTACAACGTCCGTCTGCTCAAGTACTATAATGTAACGTAAGAGGATATAGCACGACGATTACATAATGAGAACAAAATACCCTTCATCGGCAAAGCTTTTGCAAGTCACAGATTTATTTTCACTCCCAACAGACTATTTCATCCGAATCTTCCGGTACATTAAGTTTTCTGTCAGTCACACCTAATTGTTCTACAACAGGAATCATTTATCATGCTGATGTAGACTCTCTCTCTCTCTCTCTCTCTCTCTCTCTCTCTCTCTCTCTCTCTCTCTCTCTTCAGATTAATCTTTTCAGATTATATATATATATATATATATATATATATATATATATATATATATATATATATATATATATACATATATATAATCATAAGATTTGACAATAAAAGCAAGCAGTAATGAACTTCAGCCGACAGGTGTTTGCAAAAAAGAAAGGCAGTTTGATTAGTTGGACAGCAAGATGAAAAAATCCAGAGAACTTAGTGATAATAATGGCTATGGTACACTGTGTGGGATGCACCTGAAGACACTACCACACTTTTGGATATATATATATATATATATATATATATATATATATATATATATATATATATATATATATATATATATATATATATATATATATATATATATATATATTTTATATATATATTTTTCTATTTTTTTCAACTTCTATTGAAATCTCTGGTCATATTGCCAAAGACCATCCTCTTATTTAGATTGTGAATCATTCTGATTATTCATGTTTGCTTCCATTTACTTCTTATAGTCGAAGAGCCTTTTCCTAGTCTATCGGCGGCGTCTTCAAAATTAAACTACAAATTGACATAACCAGTTTCAGTTAAAGAATGTGGACTCAACAGCTAATCCAAAAATGCAAAATATGAGGTAACTGGAGTTATTAATTTCTATTGGTTGACAGGCCTCATTCTCTTGATCGCAGTCGGTGTGGAAGCTATGGCATTTAAGGTGTCCCTTAAGGCACATGTACACTGTAAATTAAAATCTAGCTAGACCTGGCCGTTGTTGGTTTACATATACGGTTCTGCTTTTTTGCAATATGTAGCACTGGGTTTCTCTGTGCACGATCTGTGTGCCTCTTAACAATTCTCCCTATGTTGGGGGTAAAATTTGTTAGTATCTTAGGCGGTAGCCTGGCCGGGAAAAACCTCAGGTCCGCAATACTCAGGTACAAACTTCCTTTTTATGATTTTCTTGGGTGAATTGCTAACTGCCTCTTCTTTCATTTGAATAATCGGGGTTCGGTCCTGATGTAAGAAATACACGTACTTCTGTGAAATGCGTTTTCATGTACATTATATTATATATATATATATATATATATATATATATATATATATATATATATATATATATATATATATATATATATATATATATATATATATATATATATATATATATATATGACTATTTATCACATGTGATTCATATACAATCAAAGCTATCTGGTTTTAATATCGTTCCTCTACCTTTGAAATAATATATTTTCATATATATGTTACCGAAGAATTTTTTTTGATTTAAGTCCACCCATCCCGGTCGAACCAGCGACGGACGAGGACTCTTACAGGGACGCACTCGGGTCGGTAGGGACGCACTAACGCAGTCGGCCGGCTGCGTTAGTGCAGTCCCATCTGAGTCCTCGTCCGTCGCTTTCGAGTCGACGTTGGTTATTATCAGCTAAAAATTTTGAGCATGGGCATATGAAAATAATTATTGGAGCACGCCTACGAAGTTTGGAGCACGTATATATATAGAGGTGGAGTGTGACCATAGTATATATATACCACGATATGCTCATATTTGATGACATGATATATATATCCTGACGTCTCCATCGGGGTTTACTATATATGGGTTCTTGTATATCGTCGTGCAGCTAGGGCTGTCTATATATGATGGAGGATATATATATTATTTTTTTTTTTCTATATATATATTGTTTATATTTTTGCATACATATTTTTTTTAAATATAATATTTTATATATTTAATATTGATTTTTTTTAGTGCTGCCTTATATTTTTGTATTTATGGTTTTTATCTTTTACCAGACCTGACTCACTTGTAAATATTGTAAATAATATATATATGTAATTTAAGCCACAATCCTCTTTATTGTTTTTGGATATGCTTGTAACTTGTTATCCAAAGGAAGAAAGTGAAGAGCCTGTAACGTTACCTCCTTGTTTCACAGGCTTTCAATTTCTTCCCTTTCTCATGTTAAAGCATATCAGCCTGTCCTGAGTATGTTAAAGAACATATGTGTCTGGTAAAAGTGACCAGTAGATTCTGCATATTATATATATATATATATATATATATATATATATATATATATATATATATATATATATATATATATATATATAGTATATATATATATATATATATATATATATATATATATATATATATATATATATATATATATATATATATATATATATATATATATTGTATATAAACAGTATATATATATATATATATATATAATTATCTATATATATATATATATATATATCCAAAATCATAGTTATTTCAAATATATATATCATATATAGTATATATATATTTTTTATATATTTTAGAATATATCCAAAGAGCTAGATCACATAGCATATATAGATATACAATATGGAATAATATATATATAGGGATAAAAAAATACCTTCAAACATTTATTAGATATTACAAAAATCAAGTTATTTCAAACCTGAGTCTTGTATTTTTTTATTTTTTTAATACTCCAAAGACTTAGTCCCTGCAGCACAAGAGGACAAATGGAATATTTAGGATAAAATACAAAAAAAAAAAAATTAAGCAAACAAATTTTTACAAACAATATCTTGAAAAATTTGAAGGAAAGAAATATTTAGGGAGAGGTAGAAACACTTTCAATAACAAAACACAGATATCGTTCACTAACTAACGCTTATTAAGTAAGAAATCTAGGCAGGAATTTGACGAAAAATCGAAGAATCCAAATTTTTCCTGATATTTCACATACGGACTCTTACACCTCTTGACTATATTCTCAGAAACTGTTATTAAAAAATTCGCAATAGTTTTGGAGTTATAAGCCAAATTCGTAACCCTACTATCACTGAGAAAATTACATTTTTCGTATAATGTAATGATAACTTCAGTATATCGGTAGCAATTTCAATTTAGCTATCAAAGAAGAATATCTAAATGCGGTATATGGCAACTATATCCTATGCAAGTGCATAGAGGCTCTGTTGGGTGAAGGAGTGTACCCACTTTGGCGATCAGTGGCAGCTCAGCTCTCGACGACGCAAGACGTCGCACTGCCCAACCTCGCCCTAGTTTTGACACACTTTTCATTCAGCTCACTTATATTACTTTGCAAGTCAATGTTTTGTATTTTTCTTGGCTTTGCAATACTTCTTTGTTCAGAAGAAACAATGCCGAGACCAAGGAAATTTAAACAACATCTACGTTCCATAAGAGAAAGGAAGAAACGACGTCATGAAGAGGGAGGCATCCAAGAGAGAGGAAAGAGGGGGACCAGGAGCCTAAATACATAAAATATAATTCAATATTCATAAAATAATAATCACAGATAACACCAATATGATATAACATATCAAATTTCTCATAAAAAACCTCGAAGTGTGAGAGATCAAATACATAAATGGACAGACAAGCAAAAAATGTCGTCATAAAATTTTGGAGGCCAATATCTCAAAACTAAAGTTATCGACCTTCAAATGGAAACTCAAACGTAACGAATTCACCTATCTCAATGAAACAAGAAGAAAATGAAAGCTAAATAAATTGCCTACAAAACTATAGAGTTCTTTTTATTTTTTATTCCAAAAATGTTTTTGGGATTTATTTTTCCACGAAATCGATCCAAGATTTTTCAAAAATCGAAAAATATTTGTAAAGAAAAAAAAAGGCTCTATTACTTTATTCTAATCTATAATACCTGTCTACCACGTAAAATTCAGCTCTTATATTGCAATAGTTATGGCTGAGTTTTTTTTTTAAGAATTTGGGGGGTGGGGTACCAGGGAATGGGAGGGGGACGAGAAGGAAAATATGAAAACTGACCTTTTCGCTATACATAAACTAACCAATGCCCAAAATTCCAAACTTATTCATGCAAAAAAACCAGAGTTATTAATAAAAACGATTTTTTCAAACGCTCCCCTTAACTCTATCATATGACAGAGAGAAAAAACACAGAAGAGGACCTTAAACCTATTCTTAGAATTTATACAATATCCAACAAAAAACTAATATTTTTACACTAATAATCAACGATGCTATGAGGAATATATATACAAATCGATGCTGGTGAGGAACACTGACATAACGCAGCACTAAGACTTTCCAAAAGACAAAAAAACACTACACACTGGCAGGGTGTAAACTGACATGCGTCAGCGGCGTCCCAAAGAAGAAATTAATCATTCATAACCCATACCAAGTGTATCATACAGAGTAAGCCTTGTCACAACTCTGAAGGACAAGCACGGTAGCAGTGGTGAGGGCGGAGCCCCAAAATCACAGCTGCAGAAAGCGCAGGTAATGCAGGAAAAGCAGTGGAGAACTCCGGGAGGCACAGGAGCGTTAGTCAACGCACAGGACCAAGATGAGGTAAACCTCTGCAGGTGAAGGATCACGGCAAAGCACCCATGTGTCCTGTAAACAATCATCCTAGGCCGTGATCTAACTCTTCCAATGATACTGCCAAAGGAAAGACGTAGGTAAAAGCTGTCCTTCCAGTATGGAATAGCCTAGCACGCTCCCGCACACTCGCCCAAAAGAATCCAACAGTGCATGCCAGAATGGGATAAGCGAGGCGTCAAACATGAAAAGAAAAACCAAAACATGAAAAGAAGAAAAAGCAAAAAAAAAACATTCATGAATAAATTCAGGCAGGAATACCAATTGTTAATATATATATATATATTAAACAAAAAAAAAAAAAAAACCGTGGTGGGAAAAAGACCTAATTTAGCTTCTATATGACTATATATAAGCAAAACAAAAAACTACATTCAAGATACGAATAAATTATATTACGAATAACGTGCCTATAATTAATATATATATATATATATATATATATATATATATATATATATATATATATATATATATATATATATATATATATATATATATATATATATATATATATATATATATATATATATAACATATGATAAATATATATATATATATATGACACATATATATATATATATATATATATATATATATATATATATAATGAACACATAAAAACATGCATTTCACAGAAATAAACTTCTGGCTTTACATCGGGAACGAACACCAGTTATTCAAATGAAGGTTGGCAATTCTCCCAAGAAAGTCATACAAGGAAGTTGTTTGCACCTGAGTATTCCGTACATGAGGTTTTCCCGGCCAGGCTACCGCCTAAAACACCAACAAAGTTTTACCCCAACATATGAAGAATTATTAAAAGGCACATAGATCGTGCACGGAGAAGCCCGGTTCTACATATTGCAAAAAGCAGAACCGTATGTGTAAACCAACAACGGCCTGCATTGAACATACAAAGGAACACGCACTTCGCCTTCCGTTCTTCAATGAAACAACAAAACATCTGTGAGAATCCGAACACATGAACACATGAAAACGCATATATATATATATATATATATATATATATATATATATATATATATATATATATATATATATATATATATATATATATATATATATATATATATTGTTTTATATATTGTTTCACCCCTCTTAGTCGTCTTACCAAGCTTATCTTAATATTTCTTTTCACCATTAGTCTGTGCAAATCAATAGTTTTTCAGTTGCAATGCCTAATGATTATTTCTTTAAATCAAATCCTAGTTTTTAGAATCCTCCCATTGCTAATTCTTCAAAATTTTAGAAATTAAGAGAAAGGTCAGCCTAGTCTTCTGTTTCTGTTAAGTCAAATCTTTTTCCTATCTCTCAAGTTTTCTTCTCTTTATCCCGTCAATGCCTGCCCTAAAGGCAATCAAATGAAAATGACGT
>NC_089798.1:397500-407500 GCF_040412425.1 Macrobrachium rosenbergii | reverse complement strand
TCTGCCTGTACCACAGCCTGCATTCTTGATGGGTATGATTTTAGCAAATCGCAAAAAAGCTGAGACTCAAACTCCATTTCCCTGAGCATTTCGGTCACCTCTATTTGCAGGTTGCCGAGGCTTGGTATACCATCATGGTTCACTGTGTGTACTTCAACACGATCCTTTAAGATACTACCAATGTTTTCACACACATTCAGGTCGGGGAGCTACCTGGAAATTCACTTGACGAGAAGAAATCGATACCACTGTTTCGAAGAAACTCCTGTGTCTAAAGAACCTTGAAACATGGTGCCTTATCATGCAAAAATGTGATTTCTTCAACAAATAACACATTTTTAGGATCTTTGAGGAAAGGAAATACTCGACCAGTAAGCACAGTTTCACTGAAGTATTCGCCATTCCATGACTGTCCTTTTTCTTTGATGATCCACATTAACCGTTTAGCTGAGAAACAGAGAAAAATTCCCACACATTCAGGAAATTTCACAACTTGGCGATAGATCACGTCATCGCTGATATCACCCAACTTTGCAGCCCAAATGATGTCAATTTTATGATTTGGCTTCCTGACTGCGTAAATGAAGAATTCATCTGATGCGGCAATGTGGAGAAAGTCAGCTTCATCCCAGTCTTTAATAAATGAACCACAAAACCATGCACGGTCTTCTCTCTGTTGCTGAGTGATGTTGGGCTTGCTGATAACATGAAATGGCTTGATACCAGATTTTTTCAACTCACGATATACAGCACTATAACTTCTCTTCTTTCCCCATTTTGTCTCTAGTTCAAGCGCCAATTTACGTAAAGACTTTCTTGGTCTACCCACTGCCTCAGCTGTGATGTCTTTTGACTCCTGAGAAAGGATTTCAGGCCTTCCAAGATTCTCACTCTTTTTGCGATGACAGTCATATGGATTTTTGTTCCAGTTTCTTTTAACAAAGGATTCATCTCTTTTAATGTATTTAACTATCCAGGAATGTGAAATGAAGGATGCTCCAGCATCCCTGGCCTCTCAGAAGATTGTAGCCCGGATTCGGTCAATCCATCTGATTTCCTCCGAGTCGTTAGCCATGGCTGTATCTAACTCCATCACTCAGTCTGAAAATACAAGAAATGTGAAATGAAAAATAGCTTAGTAAAAACTTAAAATAATGTACTTGGAGATAGACTATTGCAGAAAAATTTATAACTTTCCATTTGCTCTGTGGAGGGGGCTCTAATTTGAAACACTGTGTATATATATATATATATATATATATATATATATATATATATATATATATATATATATATATATATATGTGTGTGTGTGTGTGTGTGTGTGTGTGTGTGTGTGTGTGTGTGTGTGTACATATACATATATTAAATGGCTGTTAATGCAATGGAGGCCAGAGATTATACCGAGTTGCTGCGGCTCTTGGAAATGTCCATGGTTGTGGATTCTAGTACACTATCCCAGAACAGAGGAGTAACTGCTAGAGGGCGGTGAGACTTAGTGTGGGGAATGTCTTATAAATAGCAGTTGACCATTGCTCCTCTTGCCAACAGCAATCACAATTATCTAGTACTGCATGTCTGTCCTAGAACCACCGTTAGAAGTGCAATTGTAATGTAAAAGAAAGTTGACCCTTTGGTGGAGGAAATTGTACTGAAAACGTAAATCTAATGCCTTCATATGTGTTGGGCTTTAGTTTAACTTAAGGCATGCATGAGCTTATGAAGGAAGTCTCTAATGTTGTCTTTCTGTTTCACATAAAAGTTTCAAAATCAATATATATATATATATATATATATATATATATATATATATATATATATATATATATATATATATATATATATGTATATATGTATGTATATATAAAATATAGTGTTAGAATGTATTTTTAGAGGCAGCACTGCGTTAATTCCTCTGGAACTGAGGATTGTAACACTCCATTTGAGAGATTTTATAACAAGCCTTTTTCAATTAGTCTTACATCGAGTTTTAGTAAAAATGAAATTGTAAAAAAGAAGGCATGCAACTGGTTTTGAAGCATAAGGAATTATTTACACATAACTAATTTTCGTGAAATTCAGCTTATCAAGTTGTTCCTATCAAAAAAAAAAAACTTAATGTACAAAAGAAAAAAAATAAATAAACTCTGAATTGGGTTTTACTGACTTAGAGACGAAAAATTAAACACCTTTTGAGACTATTTGACGCACCTTTTGCCACCATGCAAAGTTTTAGGGTGGAATCATCGTGATTTCGTCCTTCGGATCTTGAGAAATAAAGAGGGAATGTTCTAATAGAAAACATTACATTTGCCTATCAGGAAACTCACTTGACGAATGAAATTACAAATAATAGTTTAAAAAAAAAACGTAACTGCCTGGAATTACAGTTGAGTATGAGAGAGAATTCTAGGTGCCAGAGCATTCTCCATGGCATCGATGTACCTTTTCAATGTCGGTCCTTACAACAGATTCGTTTGAATAATATTTGGAAGGCGTAATCCCTCTGCAAGCTGCACCATTTTTGTCATGAATACTGGCTGTAGCCGGAAAAAAATCCAAGCCCTTGCAATGCAGTATCAGGAGATTTCAATATAATGGAGAAAATGTATACCTTCAATTGATGTACTGTATATACGGCCTTTGTTGTTCTTTTGTCCCATACTGCCTAAAACTGTTTTATTATTTGAAAAATAAACTCAGAAAAGTTACATTACCTTGATTATCTATGGGCTTATTCATAAATGGAAACCACGCAACAGCCGCCACTTACTGTATATTGCCTTTGTTAAACAGCTGAATAGCTGCAACAGATTTCATTAAAAACATGTAAATTGAAACGACTGGTCCCTAATGTATTTCATCCTTGAGTCCTTTTACATAGCAGCTTACAAATTGCAATCTCCTATCAGAAAACGATAAGAACAAGTAAAAAATGCGCTGAAGTGTCTTCGGCGCAATCGAGTTTTCTGTACAGCGTACAATGCTGTATGAGCCACAGCCCATGAAACTTTCAGCCACAGCCCAGTGGTGGTCTGTCCTATAGCGTTGCCAAACGCACGATCTTGGCTAACTATAACCTTAAATAAAATAAAAACTACTGAGACTAGCGGGCTGCAATTTGGCATGTTTGATAATTGCAGGGTGGATGATCAACATATCAATTTACAGCCTCTAGCCTCAGTAGTTTTTAAGATCTGAGAGCAGACAGAAAAAATGCGGACAGAAAAATTGCAGACAGAAAAAGTGCTGACGGACAGACAAAGCTATCTCAACAGTTTTCTTTTACAGAAAACTAAAACGGGTGAGCCGTATGAAGGCACCTGTTACAAAAATCTAAAGGGTTGTTTTAGTAAATACATATAATTAACTCATTCTTATTTAGTAATAACTAAGGTTGCTTCTACTGCTTCTTCAAACGACAAATTTCCGTTGCTTATTTGTAGCATGCTATAAAATTAATGCTCATAAAACTCAATGGAAAAGGGTTGGTTATTATTATTTCTATGTGTAGGTTCTTAATCATATTTTCAACCTAAGAGGAGTATTTAATTTCACCATATCATTTGTGTATTGGACAAGGATACTGACTTATTTCGCGGGAAAATTTCTCGGGATGGAATTAACATAACCAAATGTAGGCATAAAGAAATCAATTAAATTCCAAAAGTTAAAAACTCCCATAGAAATTACAACATTTATTTTTCCAAAAGGCAATCTCTCTTACTTGATGGAATCCTTTGTTCTACTGACGCTCTAATTATAAACTTGAACTATGACGTGGTGCAGTTTTCCAACTAACTATATTGAATTGTAACTAAATTAGAAAAATAGAAAACTGAAGAACATAAGCTTCAGATTAATTTGGTTGAACATATATTGTTTAATACAGATATATTTGTTTCATCATTTTTTGGTGCTACCTCTATGTTAGTTCACTTGTTCATATGAATTATCTGTTTTGTTTTTTACTGATATCAAGGCCTATTACGCAACACCAGCACATAACTCTGAATTAAACACGTCTTCCTATATAACCGATCTATTGACAAGGTTTCTGTTATTTCTTCAGTGAATTTTAAGCTATTTAATTCTGTGAAGTGTACGACAAGAATCACAAAGTTTAAAGTGTTTATCTGTTTCAATATGCCTATATTCCACATTCGGGTAATACAAACTTAGATTTTTTCTCAACCTTTTTTGTAAATTGTTACTAAACAATGAACGACTGGAACATTTAATATTCCATAATTACCACGCCAAAATAATTTTGATGAATAGAAAATGTTTTTTTGGAAAATATATGTCTTTAGTGCTTTAACGGAAACAGGATGAGGATTTTATTAAGATATCCTGCAAACAGAACTACAAACGCAGTCACAGTATGTGGTATATTTAAATATATTTTCATTGGTATTCCATCATTCATGCCCACAATATAAAATCTGTATGTTCATATGCGTTCAATAAAAACCTTAACTAGTAATTCGGGTGATGGTTAAGAGATCTGGTGGTGGAAGGTAGGCTGCCTGTAATTGAAAGGAATATGAAATTATATGAGAAAAGGGAAATATTTTGACACAGTAGTAATTTACACTTGAAGAGGTTGAGAGACGAACTTCACTAAGAGAAAAAGACGATTAAATGAAAGGATTTATCCTTTAGAATTTAGTAACTAATTTAATTTGAAGAAAGAACGATAGTTTGCTATTTTCGGAAGTTAAGTAGTAAGGGACAAAAAAGGAAAGGAAAGAAAAATAATCTAATTAAAGAAAAGGGTAAAGCAATTCTTAAAAATTCAACAAATGCGTCAGTGCCAGTTACCGAGGAAAGCGTTAAAGAATGCGATTAGGTTGTTTAGGGTCAGCTTGATAGTTCACTGTTGAGGAAAACTACAATAATCTTCTTTCCATTAGTTGCTGTTCAGTTCTGATGAATTCAGTAAACGACTAAGGGCGTTGTTATAATTAGTAAGGGGGAAAGGTCCATTTACCGGAGTAATATTTGCTTGCCGGCATAAAAGTTTTTCAAGTTTTGATCTCAGAGCTCTAAGGAGCGGAATGTAGGAATAAAGAAAGGACGAGAAGTGGAAGGTTATGCAAACAAAATTATAGAACGGGAGCCTGTTGCTGTTTCAGGTTCTTGCTCGTAACACAGGTCATAAGTGAAATTCAATCCCCTGGAACAGAATAAAGGACATAATCATAGGAAAAAAATTGTGAGGCTGAAATCCCTTCCGTAATTTACAAAATCTGTCAGAGTTTATGAAGGTGACTCCAGGTATAGCCAGAGGTCAAGAAGGAAAGTGAAAAAAGATGTTTTCTTGTGAGAGAAAGAGGACGTTTTATGAAAATATTCACTAGAGGTCAAGAGGTAGGCTTAGGTGGAAGACAGAAAATTGTAACTTAGCCTTTGGGAGTCATAAGGAGAGGATCAAAATGGGAAAAGACGATAGACAAAAAAAAATAAATAAATAAAATTAAATAAAACATGCTGTTATTAAAACGAACTAAAAAGTAAAAAAAATATTTTTTTGAGGCACACCAGGATTTCCTTACAATTAATCATGTCTACAAAAATAAAAGAGTGGGCCCCAAACATGGAAAGAAATGCTACAAGAAATAAACATATATATATATATATATATATATATATATATATATATATATATATATATATATATATATATATGTGTGTGTGTGTGTGTGTGTGTGTAATTCTAATAGCCGCAATGCCCTCTTAACTTCTCGAATTCTTCCCGCTTTTTGGACATGCTTGTAACTACGAAGCCGTGACATCCAAACACGAGAAATTGAAGAGACTTGTGATTTGCCGGTCGCGGGAGACGAACCCGGGTCATCTTAACCGCAAAGAGGTCACGTTGCCGACCTGACCACGAGAAGGATAAAAGTCTATTACCTGTCGTACATATATATACCTGCCGTTTTCAGATATATTTATTAGAGCTGGAATAGACCCATCCTCACCATCGTAGCCAAGTGGGCAATCGTTTTTATTGCTTTTTAGGCTGAAATATATATGTAGAATCTACTGGTCACTTTTACCAGACACATATGTAATTCTAATAGCCACAATGCCCTCTTAACTTCTCGATTTCTTCCCGCTTTTTTGGACATGCTTGTAACTACGAAGCCGTGACATCCAAACACAAGAAATTGAAGAGACTTGTGATTTCCGGTCGCGGGAAACGAACCCGGGTCACCTGTCGTACATATATGTCGTTTTCAGACATATTTTTCAGGGCTGGAATAGACCCATCCTCACCATCGTAGCCAAGTGGGCAATCGTTTTTATTGCTTTTTAGGCTGAAATATATACTGTATGTATAATCTACTGGTCACTTTTACCAGATACATATGTAATTCTAATAGCGCGAAGAATTCGAGAAGTTAAGAGGGCATTGTGGCTATTAGAATTACATATGTGTCTGGTAAAAGTGACCAGTAGATTCTATATATATATATATATATATATATATATATATATATATATATATATATATATATATATATATATATATATATATATATATATATATATATATATATATATATATATATATATATATATATATATATATATGTATATATATATATATATATATATATATATATATATATATATATATATATATATATATATATATATATATTTCTTTTCTTGTAACATTTCCTTCCGTGTTTGGCTACCACACTCTATTTTGTAGACATGATTAATTGTATGAAAATCCTGGTGTGTCTACAAAAAATTTTTTTTTACATTTTAGTGCATTTTAATAAAAGCATGTTTTAAAAAGTTTTTTTATTCTTATTTTATACTTTTTACTTTGACAGAAATTGTAACTGATTTATCACTGTAGCTAACGAAATTGATATCCGGTTACGGGTGAGGGGAAGGGAAGGGGGAAGGAGGAGCGGGAAGGAGGAAGGGAGGGAAGAGGGAAGGGGTGTGAAGTAGAGAAAAGGGAAAGGGGAAACGGGAGGTGAAGGGGATGGGGAAGGGGAAGGAGAAGGGGAAGGGGAGGGGATGAGAGGGGAAGGGGAATGGGATGGAAGAGGAAAGAGGAGGGAAGGGAGGGGAGGGGAAGGAAGATGGAAGGTCAGAGGTAGAGGAGGGGAAGGGGAGGGGTAAGGGAAGCAGGAGAGGGGACGGGAGGGGGAGGGTGGGGAAAGGGGGAAGGGAGGGGGGGGAGAGGGAAGGAGGTAGAGGGGGGAGAAAAATGGGAAGGGGTGGAGGGAAAGAGAAGGAAGGGGTAGGGAGGGAAAGGGAGGGCGAGGGGAGGAGATGGGAGTTGGAAGTGGAGGGGATGGAAGGGGGAAGTGGAAGGGGATGAAAGGGGAAGGGGAGAGAAGAGGGAAGGGGAGTGGAGACACTGTTAAATTAAACTTGATAGTGCTCCGGGAGGGGAAGGGAGGGGAGAGGAAAGAAAAGAGGGAGAGGGACAGAAGGAGAGGAAGGAGATGGGGAGTGTGGGGAGAGGAGGGGGAGGGGAGGGAGGGAATGGGGAGGGGAATGAAAGGGGAGGAAGGGAATGGGGAGGTAAGGGAAGGGGAATGGGGAGGGGAGGGGATGGGAAGGTAGGGGAAGGGGGAAGGGAAGGGAAGGGAGGGGAAGAGGAAATGGGAAGGGGAGGGGAGGGGAAGGGAGATGGGGAATGGAAGGGAGGGGAAGGGAATTGGGAGAGAAGGGGAGGGGGTGGAAGGGAAAAGGGAATGGAGGAAGTGAGGATGGGGGAGGGAAGGGAAGGAAGGAAGGGAAGGGCAGGGGAACAGGAAGTGGGAAAGGGAGGGGAGGGGAAGGGGAGGGTAGATGAAGGGAGAGATGAGGGTGAAGGTGAGTGGAAGGTGGGGAAGGGGGAGAGGAAGGAGAGGGGAAGGGAAGGGGAGGGGGAAGGAGGAGGGTAGAGGAAGGGGAAGATGAGGGGAAGGGGAGGGGGGAAGGAGAGAGGAAGGAGAGGGGGGGGAAAGGGAGTGGAAGTTGGAGGGGGGAAGGCGGAAGTGGAGGGGATGGAAGAGGGAAGGAGAGGGGAGGACACAGCTAAATTAACACTTAATCATGTGCTCGGAAGGGGGGAGGGGGGAGGAGGGGAGGGGAACGGATGGAAGGAGGAGGGCATAACTAAATTAACATATGATCACATTCTCCGGAAGGGGGAGTTGGAGGGAAGGGGAGTGGGACGACACAACTAAATCAAGACTTGATTGTGCGCTACGGAAGGGGAGGGGATGGAGGAGAGAAAGGAGAGTGGATGGAAGAGGGAAGAGGAGGGGGGAGTTTAGGGAAGAGGGAAGGGGAGGGGAGGACACAACTAAATTAACACTTGATTGTATGCTCCGGATGGGGATGTGGAGGGGAGGGGAAAGGGAGGACACAGATAATTTAACACTTGATCGTGCACTGGGGAGGGGGAGGGGAGGGAGAAAGGTGAGGGTATAGAAGAGGGAAGGAGGAGGGTTATATGTAATAGGATTCTACCGAGTCAAAAAGTTGTGAAAAATCCCAAGAGTTTGGTACAAACCCTGAGATACTGGGAGAGGTCACTGTCGGATCACTAGAGGTTACTGCTGACCTACTGACATGTAAGGTTGTATTGTCACCGGGATTGAGTAACCATGCAAAATTTCAAGTCTACCTGGCGAAGGGAACAGGTCGAAAATTGAGTTACAAGATTTGACCCAGACAGACAGACAAACAGACTTATATACAGACAGGCGTAAAAGTCAAATTAAATAAAAATATATAAAAAACAAAAATTAAGAGAGAATTAAACTGAAATAACAGTCTCTTTAAAATCTCATCAACTAGCTAAAGTAATAGGAATAAAAACAGATGGACAATTGCAGTTCATTAGCTGCAAACAACGCAAAAAAGAAAAGAAAAATAAGCAAATGGCGAAAGACTGGTTGTTACTCAAATTTATAACAAATGCTTAATTGATTATTATCGTGATTAATGACGTCTTATAGGAAGGTGATCTCAAGGTTGTGTATTGGATTACAGTATCTTAAGTGGCGTTTTGGAATCTCAGTTAATTAACCTAGTGTTTCTGGAAATCAGAATCAACTACTTGCAATCATTATGGAAATAACACGACATACTGTATATGCATTGTATGCCGAAGCCTTGGGATAGGACTGACAAAAGAGGGCTTGAAGATAAAGTTCCCAGAAATTTAAAGGTAATTTACATGCGTGCTTACCTTTGAGCATATAAAGCCATTCCCCCTATATAAAACAGAATTGTAAGACACTCTCATTCCCCTTGATCTTTTCCACTATTGTGTAAACCAAAGAGAGATGGGGCTTAGCGGATGAGTGTGGACTATAGAGGACTGGGCTTTAAATAACAATAGCAGATCCGTATCCTGTCCCGACAGTAAATGAGCCAATTTGTAGGTTCGGACAAAATATGAAAGAGTGACTTGCATATATGCTGTAACTAATACAACTAAAACTTTTTATCACCTTTGTCATTTCTAGACATTTTTATTAGGGATTTACTTTCCGAAGATATATGCATTATAGAGTCCAGTGATTTTTAGTACTTGCATACGTGAGTTAAGCTTCATGTTCATTTCACGGTAATGAAAAATAATGTACTTATTACTATCCAGTTTGAAGTTAACGAACCGGAATTTACTATCAATTAGTTTTTGATGATAATGCAAATGGAAATTTAATTATTGCCATAATTGCCAACCATTGTTTTTGGGGCTGGTTATGAAATGGAATTCCAGAATACAATACGTGAAACTCTTTCTCTATATCTGTATCTTTCTCTTATCCATACACAGACACACACACACACACACACACACACACACACACACACACATATATATATATATATATATATATATATATATATATATATATATATATATATATATATATATATATATATATATATATATATATATATATATGTGTGTGTGTGTGTGTGTGTGTGTGTCTCTATGTGTGTGTACAATACATGTAAC
>NC_089798.1:382500-395000 GCF_040412425.1 Macrobrachium rosenbergii | reverse complement strand
GGTAACAGAAATAAAGTGGCTTTGAGTATCCTGCCTTTGAAATGCCACGTACGACTACAAACGACTTGTGAAGCCTCCCATTTATATGTCTTTAGAAATATCAGAACTTTGATGTGAGTATCTGACCAAGCGTTGGTGTTCGTTTTCCTTGTTTTTTTTTTTTTTTTTTTTTTTTTTAAAGAAAACTAAAGAGATGGCTACTTGTCTGTCCGCCCACACTTCTCCTGTCCGCCCTCAGGTCTTAAAAGCTGCTGCGACTAGAGGGCTGCAAGTGAGTATGTTGATCATCCACCATGCAATCTTCAAACATACCAAATTGTACACTGTACAGAAAACTCGATTGCGCCGAAGAAACTTCTGCGCATATTTTACTTATTTTAGAATGAATACTAAAAGGATTTTGACAGAATCCACAGACCAATATGATTTATGATTTATGTAGCTACGGTCACGTTATTAGATAAATAAAACTCAACGGAACTCCTTGAGAGAGAGAGAGAAGATCCAGATTATGGAAGCCTCCTGGGTCTCATAAATTTGATAGGGCTGAGGTTCTTAACCTTATGCCTTACCTTTTGGTTACAGCAAATTACAACTGATTAACTAATAGGTTCCTATTTCGCTGTTAGGTCAACAAGTGGTAGAGAGTGTGACTTATCAGCATCTAACTAAAGCATTTCGATTCCTCTTATCTCGCCTGCGACCTGTTGCTAAGGAGATGAGAGTAGTATTTACAAGATAATTATGTTAATAAAAATGCTTATTTAGTCTTACGTTCTTTAGACAATATTCAGTTTAATGTGACCTACAAAGCATGGATCACCCCATTATCTAGGCTCTTTTCGTACTTGTTTAGAATGATTGTTATTTTGGCCGAGAAAGTGAGAAATAAGGTAATTGGGAAATATATTTTAACGGAACCTGACATATATATTCACTGCGTAACGTACCAGAGCACGTTGCCCAATGAATATATTTATCAGGTAATCCCAGAATAAATCGAACATAGAGAACAGTTTCTCCGTAGCAATCCGCACTCTCCCCAGATGACTGTCTAAATGAGGCTGCGTGATGAATATATCAGGAGGGCTTATTGAATACGTTCTCAAATTATGATGCTAACTAACAAACAAACTTTCTCACATCAAGTTTTACCACTATATCATCAACAGGAATAAGGGAGAACCAAATCTGATCAAATTTGGCATACTTTCAAAAGGGAACTTCCATGCACTACTATTGGTAAAAGTCGAGTTAAAATTCAATGATATCTTTCCCGGAAAACCATCCCAAATTTGAATTTATTTCTCCTAAAAGTTTGTCATCTTGCAGTTTAATAATAAATATATCCGGCAGGTGTCACTGAATTTTAGTTCAGTTCTTAAACCCCGCTGAGATTATCACACTCTTTGGTTGGGTAACATCACAACCTATTGGTCTTTTAGAGGATAATAAAATATTGGTCAGTTTAACAAATTTTTTTAGTTGGATATAGCAGGAAATAATATTATTGTGAAGTAGAAGCCACATAATTTTTTCAGTCTTATATTTTTCTATCAGTTGTTCTATTCTTTTCATTAAAGAATTATTAATTCTGAGATTTTATTCTTTTCATTAAAAAATTATTAATTCTGAGATTTTATTGCTTTAAAAAATATATTTCTTATTAAACTTTTAACACCATTATTAAGCAAGTTATGATAATTTAACTCAGAACGCGTACTTTAGCTAAGCCATCAAGGGTAAAAGGGAATTGCATTATATGGCTGGACTTGAGGCCCGTACTTCATCCATTTTGATTATTTTATATCTGTTAACTAGGAATTTACAAGGTGCCTCTCCAGAGTATCCACAAAACTAGGTCATTGCTAACCTTTAACTAAATTTGACTAACTTGTTGACAGCTTTTATAATGCTGAGTTTAATCTTATAGCATTGTTTTGAAGCTCAGCTGACTAAGGCAAACTTTTTCTACTTCTCGTAAATTTCTTTTTTTTTCCAAAAGGCATTTAAGCATTTCATGGAACCTCATAGATCCAGGAATTGAATTTCCCATCATTAATTGTGATGACAACTATGTTTATTGGTGTATCACATTGAAACTATAATACCCCCAGGACATTAGGACCTGACTGGATGTCATGCCATTTAGTGCAATGTCATGGACTCATATCTATTAATTATATAATGTTTAAAACAAATGTCTGAGAGCGCTTCAGGATGAAAGCCTGAATAGCTTACATGAGTAGCTGGATTAAAATCAAAGCAATAAAAAATATAAAAAGACTAAGTGATAACAAAATTTGGAAAATATGATTATTTTGATATCCAGGTATTATAAAGAAATTCCTTAAGAATAAATAATTATTATAATGCCCGTATTTCATATTGAATTAAAGAAAGCAAAATAATCACTCAGCAATGACAAAATGTGACACAAAGCATTTATAAATATAGGCGTAAGTTCTGCAATGTAATATGAATTGAATATAGAATTTAGTCCAAGGGCCAAGCACTGGGACCTATGAGGATATTCAGCGCTGAAACGGAAATTGGCAGTAAAAGGTCTGAAAGGTGTAACAGGAGGAAAACCTCGCAGTTGCACTATGAATCAATTGTTAGCAGAGGGTCGAAAGGAAGATGGAAGAAAGAGAATATGAAGGGAGGTAGAGTAAAGGAAAGGAAAGGGGTTGCAGCTAGGGGCCGAAGGTACGCTGCAAAGAACCTTTTGTAATGCCTTAATGCCTACAGGGCACGGCATGAGGTGCACTGACGGCATTACCATATGTAACAGCTAATAATAAATGGGAAAACGGGTCACCAAGCATGTGTACGATGGCCGAAATATCACATATCTATTATAACGAACACTCCATACATATAACCACCATACAGTGCCCTTCAGGAACATCCCGGGCACGTGGGGTTCGCTATACAGCTGTCTCACCACTTGAAAAGTTAAGTCTTCTCTCAGTAACAACGAGATATCAAGTACGCTGTTGTGTTATTAGTTTTTTTTTTTTTTACAGGTATTCACTTCTTTTGTATTCTCTTTCTTTTGTATGCTTCTCCATAATTGATCTCCTTATTAGTGAAGGAACTTTAAACTATTGTGATATTTCAGTGCTCAAAACACCTTTTAGCAGATTTTATTTTCTCTTTCAATGTTTCTAATCAGATGCGATAATGAAAATAGTGTTGGTAATACAGAACAAAACTATTTGATGTTGCTGCTTCGTTTACTTTCTTTCAGATACAAAACTGTTTATATATATATATATATATATATATATATATATATATATATATATATATATATATATATATATATATATATATATATATATATATATATATATATGTATGTGTGTGTGTGTGTGTGTGTGTGTGTATGTGTGTGTGTGTGTATATGTATATGTGTGTGTGTGTGCGCGTGCGTGGTTGTGTGTGTATCAGCTATCAAAGATAAAAGTCCCTTAGTGTTAGCAAAACTGTAATGCTTTTAATTTTGCATTCTAAAATATGACCTTCAATTCATTTAAATTTTTATGAAACGATTTCCATATTTACGGCCAATCAGTTCTACTGATCTAACGCACCGCGCCTCACCTACGAAAACGTAAAACCAGTTTGCTGAAATTGCACGAAAGGGACCATAATTGGATATATATGAGTTATATTTCTTCTTCCCATGGGACCAGTTCCAGAATTTAGAACTGATGGGGCTGTACGAATATGAATGTGCAATGGTATTTTCAACATTCATTTTATAAAGAAAAATTTCTAGTTCCACAATAATGCAAGCACTGTGATGAATTAATGAAAGTAAGTGTAAGTATTACACGAGGAGTCTGATCAAGAGAATTATATCGCACACACTTCCTACTTAAAGTTTTATTTATGCTAAGAAAGACATTCTTGTGGTAAGGATCACCTAGTAATAATTTACATCCATACACGGATACATACACTCACAAACGCAAATAAATTTGTATATGACAGAATAACTCATATAATATATATATATATATATATATATATATATATATATATATATATATATATATATATATATATATATATATATATATATATATATATATATATATAGAGAGAGAGAGAGAGAGAGAGAGAGAGAGAGAGAGAGAGAGAGATGGTTTATATCTGTAATATATATATATATATATATATATATATATATATATATATATATATATATATATATATATATATATATATATATATATATATATATATATATATATATATATATATATATTACAGTGCCTGGGCCTTAACAGAAGAATCACCACGTGGCCAGGGCAAACTGCGTGACAAAAGCATGGAAAGCATAGAAAATGGACCACGAAGTGAGCAGATACTGCCATCTGGGAGGAGAGGAATCGCAATCTGCTGAGACCTCAAAAGATAATGCCTGGGCTGCACTTGTCAGAAACACCCAGGCTGCACTTGTCAGAAATATTCGGCCCCAGACTCAAAACACTTGTCCCTTGTCACATCTGCCCATCAGAGCCTTGATTCTTCCCATGTGGCTGCTTCGAGCCTGAGTCTTTCTTTGTGGTGAAAGCCCCTGGTTCATGCCCTCCCTGTTGGCACTGAGGACGAGGTCCCCTGTCTCCGATGGAAAGATAAAGTACCTGAAGCAAGGTTTTGAATCAGTCACAAATCTATTATTCTTCTACTGAATTTATTTTCCTTTCTGAGGTGAGATCTTTTTACGAGACCTGATTTGTTTAGTGCAGTGAGTAAACATTCAAGTTCATGTATATGCCAGTGCCTAGAATCGAGTTGCTTTGGCTCCTTATGTGCAACCCCCTCGGTTCCCTAATTACGCTACTTATGTCTGTGTAAGTAATGGAATGCATTCTCGTTTGCAGACAGAGTTACTAGCTGTGGAATCACCTGTTCACCCATGTGTTTGTGCCGTGGTTATAACCACTGCCCCTCACCAAACGGTGTTCTATGAAGTGTATTTTTCCACCATTTCTGTTATTGTGTAAATTACTGTAAATTAGTTATTCGACAGGAATCTGTTTCACCTGCCTGGTTTTGTAAATTCCCAGTTCTTCTGATTTAGTTTGTTAAATGTAAATATAAGTGATTGGAAGTGAACCCAAGTGTTTATCTGAACTTTCCATGTTGAAATAAAGCCTTCAGCTTAGTTTTCTATTATGATATTTACCTGAATCCACACCTGCAGTCAGAATTGAAACCCCCATGATAACTTCTGCATTCTTCCCCGGTAAAAATCTAATAATAATATGAATATATATATATGTGTGTGTGTGTGTAGTGTATATATATATATATATATATATATATATATATATATATATATATATATATATATATATATATATATATATATATATATATATATATATATATTATTATTATTATTATTATTAGATTTTTACCAGGGGAAGAATGCAGAACTTATTATGGGGTTTCAATTTTGACTGCAGGTGTGGATTCAGGTAAATGTCATAAGAGAAAACTAAGCTGAAGGCTTTATTTCAACATGGAAAGTTCAGATAAACACTTAGGTTGACTTCTAACCACTTATATTTACATTTAACAAACTAAATCAGAAGAACTGGGAATTCACAAAACCAGACAGGTGAAACAGATTCCTGTCGAATAACTAAATTTACAGTAATTTACACAATAACAGAAATGTTGGAAAAATCCACTATATATATATAGGCAAGAGAAGGCCCTTCCCCTGCCTATATATATATATATAGGCAGGAGAAGGGCGCAGGAACACATACAGATCCAGTAAATACATTTGTTTGTCTACGCGTTTCTTGACCAGTGGTCACATCATCAGGACATCTACAGTTATAAATTAAAAAGGGTCATTCAACATACATAGTTAAAAGTAAACATACACAAAACAAAAAACTTAAAATAGAAAATCAGTTAAACTTAAACAATCACACTTAAATACATTTACACATTAAAGAACCAATAAAAGAAAACTTAAAATGAACTTAATAAAAAATTGATCCCACGCTAGAGGCTGCAAGACATCAATAAAATACGGTAACTTCTGAATAATTGGCCAAGCTAAGGAAAGTCTGAACATCAAAAGAATTGCACCGACGTTAAATTGCCAATCATCGGCTGTTCCCCTGTCCATAGCATGACTCGATTGTTTGTTTATATTTGTCCTCCTCCTCCTCCTCCTGTTTTTGTGCTGTTTTCTTTTAATGTTTTCCTCTTTCACCCTGAGAGGTGCGCCTTCTGCTCTCCCTTTTAAGTTTATTTTTAAATTCCTTTTTATGAAGTTCAGTTTTTTATTAAGTTCATTTTAAGTTTTCTTTTATTGGTTCTTTAATGTGTAAATGTATTTAAGTGCGATTGTTTAAGTTTAACTGATTTTCTATTTTAAGTTTTTTTTATTTTTTGTGTATGTTTACTTTTAACTATGTATGCTGAATGCCCTTTTTTAATTTATAACTGTAGATGTCATGATGATGTGACCACGGGTCAAGAAACGCGTAGACAAATAAATGTATGTACTGGATCTGTATGTGTTCCTGCGTCCTTCTCCTGCCTACTATAGTGCCCTCCGATGTGTGGATTATATATATATATATATATATATATATATATATATATATATATATATATATATATATATATATATATATATATATATATATATATATATATATATATATATATATATATATATATCTTGTAGGCGATTGCCTTTGTGGAATTGACTTCTTTGATGTAGACTTTCTCATATTTCCTTACTTCTGTTTTTAGTACTTCTTCAAAGTTCTGTATAAGTACACAGAGTCGTGGCGTGTTTTCCATTTATTTAAATTTACTACGGACCGTTTCGCCTGAATCTCAGGCTTTTTCAAGCAGAACTAGTACATTGAGATTCTCCTATTCTATTTAAACCAAGCCAGCGGTTTGTAAGCAGATTATGGGTGTTGATAAAGTTTTTATTTACAACGTTTAATTTACAGTACATGATGGTGGTTAGTAGTTAACAAAATATTTACATTATGTTATCACACGGTGTATGATATTATAAGTATTGGTTTTACGTTCTATTTCTACTTATGTTCCTTATGAAATTATCGATTTCTTCGTATGTGGCATTAGGGTGTGTCGCACTTCTCCGGGGGGTGGCCTTGACACTGGTTTCCGGACCATGCAGAGGGTAAACTTCTTTCGGCTTCCAGCTGGGTATTTAAACTGGGCTTATTTGTGGCTATGCATACTGCTTCTGTGATTGTTATGTGCCAATATGAATTGATCCCTATTTTATCTTAGTGTTGTCTATCAACTCTTTTAGCGATGGTTTCTTGTCGTGTGTGTCTGTATAGTGCTGGAAGATGGCTCCTATGTTTCTGTGTGCGAGTAATCTCCGTCTGTGGGTAGTGGATGTTCTGCCAATGTAATTTTGTCTGGAAGAACTACATTCCTCCTCGGGGCAAATAAATATATAAACTACATTGGTAGTCATCGTCTTCGGTGTGGGTGTGCATGTGCTATTTCTCAATGCTAATTTAGTACTTCGCTGGGTGAGCGTGTTCCGTTCTCGCCTACCACTCTGATGGTCGCGAGTTCGAATCTCCGACCGGCCAGTGAAGAACAAGAGAAATTTGTTTCTGGTGATAGAAATTCATTTCTCGCTATAATGTAGTTCGGATTCAATAAGCTGTAGGTCCCGTTGCTAGGTAACAAGTTGGTTCTTAGCCACGTAAAAATAAGTCTAATCCTTCAACCAGCCATTGGTAGAGCTGTTAATCAGCTCAGTGGTCTGGTTAAACTAAGATATACTTAACTTTTTTAGTGATGCTAGTAAGCCGGGTTTGCAATATACCCGTATGTTTATGTCTGTATAAGGGGCTCGTGGTTTGACATTCTTCCTAATAATCTTCTTGATAATGTTACTGCTGTTGTTATATTCGTTGTTAAAGTTAATTTGGGAGTATATTTTTATCTGTTGTCCTGTCTTCTGGTCGTGTTGGTCTGTGGTGGAGTCTTGCTTGTAATATCCCAACTAAATATAGCTCAAATTTACCAAGAGCTTTTGTAGGTTTCTTGAAAAGAAGCAAATAGAGGCTGTCCTTTTAGTATAGTTGTATTTCATAAGAGTATATATTAGAATTCCTTTACCTATATGGAACCATAAACAATAAGAAATATTTATTCTATTAAATAAACACACACATACATACACACACACACACACACACACATAAATATATATATATATATATATATATATATATATATATATATATATATATATATATATATATATATATATATATATATATACATATATATATATAAATATATATATATATATATAGTATATATATATATATATATATATATATATATATATATATATATATATATATATATATATTATTTTCCTTAGTAAATGATTCTAAAATGGAAATAAAGAATAAACTCATATCTTAGACATATGCCAAGAAGGAAAATCTATAGTTGGCCTCTATAATCCTTTGACCGTATTTCACATTTTATATCTTCCTGGGAGCTATAATGTATCGAAATCCCCTCCGGAACATTATGAAAAGATAAACGAAACCGGTTTATGTATTGCACAACCAACTGCTATATATCACAGTGATCTATGCGGAAGCTATGGCCAAGGAGAAACTCCTTCATTCGTTGAAAAATCCAATGAAATATTGCTGTCATATGCATTTCCATAATATTTTACACATAACTGATGTTGAATTATATATATATATATATATATATATATATATATATATATATATATATATATATATATATATATATATATATATATATATATATACATATATATATATACATACATACATACATACATTCATACATATATACATACATAAATAACTCATTGTTTCACTCTTTCCTTCGTGGCTGTAATGTGTGTGTGTGTGTGTGTGTGTGGGGGGTGGGTGTATGTTTATGTGACACTTAGTAACTAGTTCATTATCTCGGAACGTCGTGTTCTTATGAAGACATTGGGAAGCCTCAAGACTGTTATTAAACCCACAGATGGAAGCGAAGGCACCTCCCATGCTATGTCCAACAGGTGTGAGAACAATGCTGAAGGTATGAACACTAACCGTGGGGAATCATAGAATGTCATTTTCCAATGCAGGGTTGGCACCCGAAGTGTCCAGGCTGGCAGCTGCAATAGTGTACCCACAATACCTTGTTCCTCCAATCAGACGGGTCACTTGATAGCCAATGTTGAATTTCTTCGTCAGAATTGCAGAACTGCAAATTGCAATAGCATCATCAAAAAAAAAGAATATGTTTAGAAAGCGCAGAAATCGTTGCATCTTCATTTACTAACCGTCACTCAATTGATCAATTAATTGTTAAGGTTAATAAAAAAATTCTGACCTCCGGAACCAGAAGTCAAATGAATGGAACATGATTAACCAGGGCACAGCTTTCCAAAGTTAGTCTCTTCACGATCTCCATTCCCGTTTGTTTTCCTTTATTTAGCTTTAAAAATTAAGCGGTATTTTTAAACAATAAACTATTCTTACCTTTATTCACATTTACAGTAATTATCTTATTGTCTAGTTAAAAATAAATTTATTTTATCAATATTTTCTTGCTAAATTTATAGATTGTGAAAGTCAGTACTTGAGTATATGAATCCATTCCCCAGGAATAGAAATGATAATATACTCAGTAACATGCTGCAGACTATATATCCAGGAAAGTGAAGCATGATTATGTAAAGAGCGACTTCGTATTAGCCTAGCGCGATACATGTTACGTTTGACTGAAGATAACATATACAAAAGTAAAAACAGATCAGTTACTAAATCATATTGCTACAGCGCTCAATGTTTTGATAAAAAATATCAATAACGGTAAATTCTACAAAGTAAAATTTGGAACTTGCTCAACTTATATGAGAAATCATTATTGTGGGCAGTAAAAACTGAACTACTTTTCTATACGATGCCACAAGTAATGTGACTGATAGGTTACGGGCGTTAACTTAGTATCTAACTGTTTCATAGTTTCAATTAGATTTAGATCTTTTACAAGAGAACCACGGTTACATAAGACCTTCTATAATATTGGTCAGTGAACGTTATCAAATGCCATTTTGTAATCGATATAAGTTATCATAATGATTTTAGATGCCATAGTTTGCTTAACAACATGTTTTGACACAAATATTTGATCTATGAACCTCCCGCATATTATAAAGCCCTCGTGTTCATCCCAACACACGTCCTTTTTCAAGTTTACTGCAAATTTCATCGTGAGCGACGTGTGCGCAAAGCCTCTATAGTTACCACTTTTATTCAGGTCATCTTTTGTTACAATCTTTGCCATGACTTCCAATTCTCAGTCACCGGGTTTTGTTTCTTTATTACTGCAAAACGCTTTGGTTAGAATTGGAAGTGACGTCTCATCATCAGTGTTAAAATTCGTTTCGGCAGTGACTCCATCACACCCGGGAGCTCTCCATCCCAAATGCTTCTTCATGAAGATTCCACCTGAAGTATCTTAAACTCACCAATATATACAAGAGGGCTGTCTTTAGCTTCTAGTATATCAGTGGAATTACCCATTTAATATTTCTTAAGGATTACCTTTAAAAAAGTTCCTCCCAGCCTTGTATTTCTTCTGCTTCTGATATTAATGACCTATTTATTAATTCATTTGGTATTTTCATCTTTTCATTATTTCAGGTATACTGAATTCAGTTACGAATATAAAAAAAAATATGAAAATAGTTTTTTAGGGAATGAGTATTAGAACAATGGTTTGAAACTTTCCCATTTTATATGAATATATCTTATTCAAGCATGGATGTAGATGCAATGATAATTTCATTCTAATGAGAGTTTATGCGGTTATCTTTAATAAAAAAGATGTCTTGAATCATTAAGAGGTAAAATAATTTACCAAATGTTCATCATACCAAGTTTCTAAACACTCTTAATATCAATATTCGTCTGGCAATTATTCTACTAGTGCCAAATTCACCAACAACGAAATCGAAAAATAGAATTACGCAAAACTAAGAATCTTTACGGTCAATGAGGCCCAAGATTTCAAGGAATATTTATAACAATACCAATCGGGTAAAAAAATTGTGCGATTAAAAAAGGTATACTAAAATTTACAGGAACATTTAAGTTTCCAGAACAATGAGAAATGTATTCATAATTCAGTAAAACAGAAATAAATAAGTATACACGTTGGAGGGAAATAATTTCAAGGTAGCATACTTAAATGCATAAATTTGAACTTGGGAATATTGACAATCAGCAATATTTTCATAACAACATAGTATTGATATCTTAATCAAAATATTAAAGAATATGTCTCAGAGGAAAGGCTAGTAACTGAGTTTTTGGAGCGCTTCCAGATTATAGAAGCAAAAATAAGAAAAAATAAAAAAATTAAATAAAACCGTCACAAACTGACAAAGGTATACTATCCCGCTAAAGATCTGTGTTTTGTAAGCAGCGAAGTCTACCCCAACCAATCATCCTATTTTCGGCATCATCTTAAAGTCCTCTTTCGAAAAATTATCGACTCTGCTGTATATATTTCGCGCGTTCATTTTGCTAAAATATATTCCAAGTCTATGATAAAACTTTGCAGATACCCTTAAGAAATGTTTGTTGAACAAATATTAAAAGAAAACAACTTTTTGCCTAAATTATACTAAAAAAGGTATAGAAATCTCTAAAAATTGAAAACTCACTGTGTATAAAGAGAAATGAAAATGCTTCAATTGAATACACCAAATTTAAAATGCACGAATCATCTTTATTTGCCAAATTACATTTTACTTGAGGTGATGTGGGAGTATTAAAAAAATTATCGATTCTGAGTTTTATCAACATTATTACTCCCAGAAACCAAATTTATTTTATTTGGAATGGTACCGAGCAAACACCCACATCATGATTTGGATAATCATTTTGATAAGACCGGCGTTAAAAAAGGAAAAATGGAGCTTGACAACAAGCTTTCCCTTAATGAAAAGAGATGTGTAGGAGGGAAATTCCAGTCCCGCCCCCGTCTCTGCATCGGTGGGAAAAGAGAGAACTCTAATTTCAGATTTCTTGGAAGCAGTAAGAAAAGGATGAATGGTTTGAAAGGGAGGACGAAACGGAATATAGACATGAAACCTGTGAACTTATTATTCGTTGTCAGATGTGTTTGTGTTTGAAAAAAGCAGTATATTGAAAAGAAACTTTATTGATTCTGCAGTGGTAGGAGCACCACGCCAGTGACCATTGCTATTAACTCAGGGTCTCTGGGGCCGCTACATACACGCACGCGCACACACAAACACACAGACACTTACACACACACACACACACACACACACACACACACACACACATATATATATATATATATATATATATATATATATATATATATATATATATATATATATATACATATATATATATATATATATA
>NC_089798.1:352500-372500 GCF_040412425.1 Macrobrachium rosenbergii | reverse complement strand
GACTGAAAGTGGTCGAGACGCATTGTCGAACGTTCGAATCTCCTTGGTACCGAATCGCTTATCATTCATAATTCCCCTTCGGTGACATTCCCGAAGTAGAGCGAATTGGACATCAAACCTCATTTGTAAGTTAATGCTTATATATATACTGTACTTATATATACACAAACACACACACGCAAACACACACACACAAACACACACAGTGTGCATATGTGTGTGTGCATGTATGTAATTATTATATAGATATATAGGATGTACTGGCCACTTTTTGTCAGATACATATGCAACTCTTATTGACACCAATGCCCGGCCATGGTTTGATCCCGCGTCCAGGGTATCAGACCGACGTATCACCTGGCCACGAAGAAAGACATAAGTCTATTTCTGCTCATACATACTTATATTTGTGGAGTTTAGATACATTTATTAAAGCTAGAATAGACCAGTCTCGACCGTCATAGCGAAGCATTTAATTGTTCATTGCTTTTTAGGCTGGAAATTGTATTTAGAATCTACTAGTCACTTATTACGTTAGGAATAAACTTATACCGTTCTTTGTGTCCAAGTAATTAAGTTACCCCGTTCTAACACGCCGAACGCGAGATTGAAGCTCACTTGGATATCAGAATATTTTAATTTCTTTTCTTTCTTTATTTGGATCTAGGCTGAGTAGTGTCCTGCATTTACAAAATGTGAAGAGATCGAGAGAACACAACAGGGTATCATGACTAATACAAATTATGTATATATATATATATATATATATATATATATATATATATATATATATATATATTTATATATATATATATATATATATATATATATATATATATATATATATATATATATATATATATATATATATATATATATATATATATATAGTATATATATATATATATATATATATATATATATATATATATATATATATATATATATATATATATATATATATATATATATATATATATATATATATATATATATATATATATATATATATATATATTATATATATATATATATATATATATATATATATATATATATATATATATATATATATATATATATATATATATATATATATATATATATATATATATATATATATATATATATATATATATATATATATATATATATATATATATATATATATTTATGTATGTATATATATATACACACACACACATGTGTGTGTGTGCGTATTCAACTTCTTGACTTAACCTGATCATTTAGGTTGAGAATAAATAGAAAACCACCTGGTAATTTTCATTCATTTTGGTTAGTTAACCAGTTTCAATGTTCAGTCACGGCTTACCGTCTAGAGGTGTTGTGCAACGTAGCTCGCATGTATATGTTACTATAGGGAACCATTATTCACCTGGAACAATATCTGTTACAAAGTCTCTGGGGCCTATGTCAGCAAGATCGATACATTTGTGAAAACAAAAAAAGGGTCAGATTTATAAACTATAGCATAATAGGGATAGGGGAATAATATATTCTACTCAGTTTACAAAACTTTTGTGCTATTTGAGAGAGAGAGAGAGAGAGAGAGAGAGAGAGAGAGAGAGAGAGAGAGAGAGAGAGGGGGAGAGAGGTAACTGCCTGTAGAATATAGGAGAGGAAGTATTTTTTAATACTCGCTGACCTCAGGTGTTTTAAAAAACATTTTATATCACAATTGCTATAAACTGATCATCGAAAGACCCATTTATCTCTTATTTTCTTATCTCAGTAGTATAATTAAGAATTATTGTTTTTTAATGTTCTACAGATTGTCCTGTTATTATAAACCTTTGCTGGCTGTTTTCGTATTAAATATAATAATGGAAAACGTTGTCTTTTTTAATTGTTGACAAGTTATGTTTCTTACTATTCAAAAAAAAAAAAAACATATTCTATCTGTATTTGCGACCAAGAGCAGCCTAAAACTTTCCCTGTTTTCTAATAAATAGGCTGAAAAAGTTTCGATAAAATGCAAACTTTTTTTCACTCGAAAAATGAAATTTTACATTAATATCCATGGTCGAACTTGTATATTTCATTTACTTAAAATTTTCCAAAAGAATATTGTTGAGAACTCTCAGAAACGTCTTGTGACTCGCAATATTGTCATCAGCCGGAAAGATCTCGACATACAGATAATTAATTGCAGTGTGCTTTGACCTTTTTATCTCTTGAGATACATGGTGGAACCTTTTCATAAGTGAAATGAAAATCAAGTAGATGTCTTGACAAGATCCGTTTATTCTGAACTAGCTAAAAAGCTGGGTAATCGAGCTTTTTTTTTTTTTTTTGCTGTTACGTTTTTTAAAGGAGCATTGACATTCTCAAGCAAGTGATGTTCCAAGACATTCAGCATTTTATATAATCCAGTGGAATGTAAATTCTGTTAGAACAGCTTACACCTTGGAGAAATACAGCGTTTCCTCAAAGACTAAAACACCAGTAGCATTATGCTTGCAAAATATAAACAAACCAATAACATCGCCGGCAAATTTTTGCCAGCAACGGTATAACAAGAAGAACGCAGCTTAGGACTGCAATATGTGTGCAAAATAAGATGACTTTTGATCAAATAATTTTGAAGAATGTTAATTTACAGTTTTCAGCAATCAGGTTAAGAATAGTAATGGTCCTTATACCATCTGCAGTTTATATAACCAACCTGATTATAAGTTAACAATTTTAATGTCCATAACCCTATTTGGGATTACAACTTTATATCACCAAATCTTCCAGGAAGTGTAGTAGGGCAGACCATGAATTCACATAATTTATGAGGCCTCAGTGACAATGAAGCAGAAACATATTCTCAAAAGAAATGGAACTTTTCTTCAGTGGCTGTCACTTTTTCTCGTCCAAGATACTATATACTGTAGACTGAAATGGAAAACAAGGCGACCTATGTAAGGGATAAATTTCCGATTGTAATTCCATCCTTACTAAGTAATTCCATTAAACGTGTTCCTCATTACAATTACACACAGCTGACTGGGAAATATATCGTTTAGAAAGACAAGAAATCTCTTCATTTGAATAATTAGAAGCCTAGAATTAAAAAAAAAAAAAATTAAGAATGCCACAGGTAAAACCATAACCCATTGTAAGTCACACGTTAACAAATATAAAGTATCCTGATGGTCTGAAACTCTTAGAAAATAAATGAAACAAAAGCATTCATTTGGCAGAAAATTAGAAAATCTAAATAAAATCTTTAACGAAAATGGTAAATCATAACATTTCCAAGAAAATAAAAAGAAATACTCAAAATTATTACATTGTTGATATAACTCAATACACTGAAACCGATATACAGCACACTCTCTGCAAAGTTTAGAAAACAAACTATACATGGAGGAATGATATTGAAGCCAAATGTATCAAACATCTCCATCAATACTCCAATACAAAAGGTATGACAAATTCAAACAAATAAATGGGGCATATCGTTAAACCACTAAGATGCGCTGTACCAAAAAAAAATGGAATTAAAATATTTTATCCTCAATATATAAGCAACACATTGGAAAAAAAATTTGCAAGTATAAGCAGCAGCAAGAGCTATGATAAATTTTTGGTAAAATAAAAATTTTATTCGAATCAAACACAATAAATTTTGAAACAACAGAATATATACATATATATGACTAAAATATTTTCTGTTAAAACAGAATTCCATCACATATAAGGAGCCCATAAAAATACCAAAATGTAGAAAGTAAAAGCTATATTACAGAGATCAACTTACTGTCTCTCTCATCGAGCAAGTAATGAATCTATTTGCTTAATGAGAGAGACAGTTGATCTTTGAAATATAGCTTTTACATTCTACATTTTAGCATTTTTTATGGGTTTCTTATATATATATATATATATATATATATATATATATATATATATATATATATATATATATATATATATATATATATATATATATATATATATATATATATATATATATACATACATACACACACACACACATATATATACACACACATACATATATATATATATATATATATATATATATATATATATATATATATATATATATATATATATATATATATATATATATATATATATATATATATATATATATATATATATATATATATATATATATATATATATATATATATATATATATATATATATATATATATATATATATATATATATATATGTTATGCCTTTTCTTCACAGTTCTCTACCAAGTTTGTTATATGGTAAAAAGAATTTAATATGAAATGAGAAGCCAGAATCATGGATTGAATATTATCATGATGTTCCACATTCTGCAGATGGTAACTGGGCGGACACATCCACCAGAAGTATACCCAATAACTTACAGTCATTCTCTGCTTTCATCACAATTCAACTATCTGTAATGAGTTTACTTAAATATTCAGTTCCTTTAGTTCCTGCCACAAGTCTTTTCTTTTTCTTAACTCACTCAAAGACCTCCTTTGACAGAGATACCTTAATATACATTAAACACAACAGTGTAGAAAGAAATGGAAGCTTCATACTCTTCTGCCATAAGCAGTTAGGACAAATAATTATTTAACGCTGGGCTGATAACAATGTTAATAACGGGACTTGATACCATAAAGAGAGTATATTGAAATTTTGTAAAATCTAAAATAATATCGCGATGCTTCATGTTCACAATTGCACGATGCTTTCTGTTATGTAAACAGATCCAATGGAATGGAGATCCAGCAAGATCTCCAACAAGAGTAAGAGTAAAACTATTGCCATTGAAAAGGGAGGGACTGACAGCTGAGTGCATGATTTCATTGATTTATATATGAAGATTTGTGTACTAAAGGATATCCACTAGGAAGTGTAATAAGCTATAAATGCCATTTTTGCCTTTTTAAATATATATATATATATATATATATATATATATATATATATATATATATATATATATATATATATATATATATATATATATATATATATATATATATATATATATATATATATATTTCTTTTTTTTTAACGATGGAACAGCTAAAGGAGAAATGTTTCGATAAACATAACAATAGTCTTATTAAATCTGAAATATACGAAAATACTCTTAGTATTAGCAAAAAGGAGACTCAAATTCTTAAGTGATGACAAACGACTTCCCGCATGAGGAAGGCAGACGAGAGAGCTATTGCATTGCACAAATGGCAGTTAGAAACCTGGATATTTATTGTTGTTTCTGGTTGTTATCTTTATTGCAGGGGTTTCAAATTGTTCTGGTTATTTAACGGGAATGAAAGAGGAGAATATCTTGAAGAAAATATAAGATACCTAGCGAAGCACAAACACTCTGAAGCATAAACTACTCTATGTCATAATGAGGGTGTAAATGTTTTTATTTTTTCAGGAGAAGGGGCTGATAAAAATTTTTAAAATTCTTATTCTACACCATATTTTATATGTTCGAGTATATCCCAGAATAAAAATTAAATGAATTATGATCTTAATCCAAAGTAATGAAAAAGTTTGTTGGCGATTTTTTTTTTTTTTTTTGAGGGGGCCGGGCGGGCATAATTTCGGATGATTCTGCTAGATGCTATTGCTAAGTGGCAATGTATCTGGTGTTAACTTCATCTCTAAATGATGAGAAGAGGTCAGGCGTAAGTCTAGAAATTGCAGTAGAACGTCTACATTTTATCATTCGCTATTTTCTTTTTGGATATTGATAAGTTTCTGGGATCTCCGCCATCTAATTATGCCAATAATTATGCATTAGAAGGTCACGGAATAATATCCTGCAGCTACCGCCTTTAATGCTTCTGTCTTCGAGCATCCATAACCTGCTCTGATCGCGCGATGTGCATTTTTCCCTTTGCTTGCTTGACTTTGTTATTTTAACATTGTTCTTTTTCTTCCTAGACTCTGTTTCATTTTATGTCTTATTGAACAATCTAGTCTGCAAGTACTTAATAAGTTGGTGGTTTTGTTTTATGCAAAATCTGCTATGGGGATAATAATAATAATAATAATAATAATAATAATAATAATAATAATAATAATAATAATAATAATAATAATAATTCAAGAAACAAACCTATGTAGGCAATATTTGCATTTTAAAGTCAATGACCAGTACATTTTCATCACTAGCTTGTGTTTAGAATGTTCCAGTATTTCTTATGACGTAAACATGAAAATAAATGTTGACTAAGTGATGAAAATGAGCGTGTGTGGCATACATGAGAGGAAGAAATTATGAATAGTAATGAACATAATCAAATAATTACTCACAAAACATTTTTACTCTAGCGAGCGAATTTTTGCCGTCGCGACACCTATTTATCCCACATTCGAATCACCCTTCTCGTGGAGACAGGTGATACCTGTTGTGAAAGCGTCACCAACTTCCGGTTGTAAACGGGGGATAGGGTGATGGCCAACAGAGGGCAAAGAACCTTGTTATGAAACATTAAACGAAATAACTTTCGCTTCGTAAACACAAATACTAGACATTCCCTTCTGAGAAACTTTTTTTTTTTTTCAAATTTCAAGTAAATGAATAAAAACGCATTTGGAGAATCAGTCTTGGTCTTTAGAAATCCCTCTCCATTATCGTGGAATGGTTTAAGTTCAACAAAAGATGCCAAGGAGGCAGTAAAACAGTGGCCGAATATGTGGCTGTTCCCAAAAACCTTTTCTAAGAAATAAGTGTGGTAGGTACCGAAGATATAAAACGACAGAGAAAGTTGTTAGAGAAACTACCCCTCCTTCTCAAGGGCTTCAGAGATCAAACTTTCACTCGAGAAGGTAAAACCCTTCTTACTGAAGCATCGGTGAATGACGGAACTTCCCATGTCGAGGCACTGAGATGTGTTCAAGTTGGGAGATCCAGTGACTGGAAAAATGTGTTTAGCTTTAAAGAGCAATATGAATGAAGGCGTCATTGTTGGCAAGGGCAGAATCCCTTTGCCAAGAATTGCAGGTTTAATGCATATACTTCTAGTCAGTATGTTGAACGAAGATATTAAAATGTCAAATGTTAATCAAATAAAGGCAGGAAAAAAAATTAATTTTTTCTTTTATTTTTGGCTGTCGTTATTAACCAGCGTAAGCCATGTAATTGGAGCTCATTTGGTATGGAGATTTAATCTCATTTTATAAAATTTCATTCGCTTTCCAAAATTCTCCTCTCTTTTTTTCCACGCCAATGCTTTGTTGACATGGAAACCTCAATACCCGATTTCATGTTTCTGCGAGGCAGACCCGCATTTAATTTCCTTTCCTCCATGTGGCTGACCTGTTTGAACAGTTGGTAAAAAAAAAATGTGCATTTTCCATTGTATACATCACATTTCAAATTACTCTGCAAATAAGTGAATTTTGTTCTGTATGGACTATTAACATATATAAAAATACGTTAGGGAAGTGTCAAACGGTAATGTAATGCAAATAAGAAAATATCTATTTTTGAAAGAAAGGCAGTCTCATACTTTCATTATCGTGACCTGGCCACCTACCGCTGAAAAATCGGATGCATTTTTGACCCATTAAAGGGTTCAGCATTGATTCTTAGCGGACACCAACATTTGTCTACAGTTTTTCTGATATACTTGCAAAAAATTTTCTGATACACTTGCAACAGTTTTTCTGATACACTTGCAACACTTTTTCTGATACACTTGCCACTGTCTTTACACCCCTCAGACACACGCACTCCTCCTGTCATGTCCTCAACAATGAACGTATGATCGTTGCTGATCCCTACGGATCAAAAATGCGTTCGATTTTTCAGCAGTAGGTGACCAGGATATGATAATGAAACCATGAGATCGCCTTTCTTTCAAAAATAGACATTTTCTTACTTACACTACAATACCGTTTTGATCCTTCCCTAATGTATTTTTATATCTATTAATAGTCCATACAGTACAAAATATATACCACTGTCTCCCAAGTTAAATATACTGTTTGCATCGATCGGGATTAACCGGTAAAATACAAATGACTTATAGTGATTTCAGAAAAGAATATTGGCAAATTTTACTAGAATTAGCAGTTTAGTTAAAAAAAAAACACACATTTTGAAGAGCCTCATTCACAGGGAAAATTGGAAAATATATATTAGAACAGAAAACAGAAAAGTAAGCAAGAGAAAATAATTATCATATTTAACAGCTTGTTACAAAGCCAAGAAAAGGTAATATGTGGCTCAAAACTGAAAAAAAAGATTAATATGATTGTCAACGGAAAAACACAAGCGCTAAAAAAAGAATATATTCTCGCATGATGCTTTTATCAAGTTTCATCCATCAGAAACATTCAATTAGTGGGTTCCGATGAATACCTTAACTTCCAGAGAGAAGACACAAGGTCAGTCAAGCTTAGGTGACGGGATAATAACTATTAAATATCCAGTAAACGGCATTGTTCCCTTAGCAGCATATTTTAATCTTCACCAATGACCCCGAAAGTTGACGAACTGGAGAAAGGAGTTGGTTCCACGGTGAATGATTTTGCACACGTTCTTCAAACTAGAGGAAACACTGTCATGACAAACACATACACACACATACACAAACGAACACAGATATGAACGCGCATACACATTTAAGCAGATAACCTTTGTGGAGGATGCACAAGCTGTGTGCCTTATTCTTAACTATTCCAGCAAAAAAAAAAAAAGAGAATATTTGAAATATAAAAAAGTTGTAAAAAAAATGTAGTTGGCACGCAGCTGTCATAGCCAAAATACAAGTGAAAATATTAATGCTTACAGAAACTGATAAAGCGAACACTCAGAAAAGTAGAGAAATATATGCTCCTGATACGCAAATTTCATGGCCAAAAATACAAACCAAAGCTATGAAGCTGGGCGGTGAAGCATACGTATGCTACAAAAAATATCAGCATTTGCTTCTGAGTTTTCATACTGAAGAACTCCAAGAGAAAATGAGAATTTTGTGCAGACGTTGGATAAGAGGAAAGCATGATAACAATCTAAAAATTCCGATCTTGCATAGATGAAAGGATAAAAAATAAAAAAAATGATACTGACACCGTTCAAGTAAACATATAACAAAGTGAAAACTTATAAACCTGACTCAACGCTGACACACAAACTTGCAAGAAAAAACAAATACATATGTATAGTCCTCTGACACAGAACATGCAGGAGGAAAAGAAGTATACTCCTGATTCTCAGATAACGTAAATTAAATAGAGAAAAGAAAACATCACAACTTGTGCATCCTCTCCTACGAACTCGCACTATTGCCGATGAAGACCATAAACCGCGCAGCTGGAAATGTCAAAAAATAACGTAAGTCGGTCCATATTATCAGATCACAACGACAGAACTTGCTGGATGAACAGAAGTCTTTGAAGTTTGCTCATCACGAAGCATGCATATGAAGGACACAAGCAAATAGCACGAAGTTCAGATAGTTTTCTGTGTAATGAGAGGCGTTTCTCTTGCAAAGGAGAAACATTGCTGTTGAAAGGAACATTGGTTTATGTTTACCTCTTACAGGAGTGCATTTCACCCAGTCCCAGGTCCTAGAAGGAAATATTTCATAACATTTAAATACATTTGTTCAAAACGTCTACTTGAGTACAAACGCACATACAGCCGTGGTAATTAGCAGTTACACATTCTCCGTGCTTATTCTACAGGAAGTCATCTTACAGTTCATATGGCTATATGCTTCGTTAAATCTAATTTTAGGGCATTGCAATATATAAATATACATATATATGCATATTTATGTAATTTGACGCAAGCCATGTTTACACTTTGAAATATAAATCCACAAATAACAAACAAAAGTCGATTTAACTTTGTAATGGGGACAACTCACAGCCACTCGTATTATATTAGGATGAGGCAGCATTAATTAAGGTTACTCTCTCAATACTTCTAACTCAAAAAAAAACATAGTTTCGAATCCCGGTCAGGGTAAGTGGAATTATCATACATAATTCTCTTCTGGGTGTAGGTTATTAGTAAGGTAAAGTCAATTCCACATTAATATGCTTCTCATATATATATATATATATATATATATATATATATATATATATATATATATATATATATATATATATATATATATATATATATATATATATATATATATGTGTGTGTGTGTATATATATATATATATATATATATATATATATATATATATATATATATATATATATATATATATATATATATATATATATATATATATATATATATATATATATATATATATATATATATATATATATATATATATATATATATATATATATATATATATATATATATATATATATATATATATATATGTATATGTATATATATATATATATATATATATATATATATATATATATATATATATATATATATATATATATATATATATATACAGTTCATATGAAGGATCTTGGAGTAATGATGAGGTCCTTCTCGTAGCTCTGTTGTATCTTCTAGCTAAAAAGTTAAGCATATCTTAGTTTAACCAGACCACTGAGCTGATTAAAGAGGGCTGGCCCGAAGGATTAGACTTATTTTACGTGGCTAAGAACCAGTTGGTTACCTAGCAGCTTGGGACCTACAGCTTATTGTGGAGTCCGAACCATACTGTACCGAGAAATGAATTTCTATCACCAGAAATAAATTCCTCTAATTCTCCATTAGCCGGTCGGAGAATCGAACGCGGGCCTTGTATCTTCTATCAGATACCTACATTGCAGTGCCCATGAATTAGATTTAACGAGGCATAGCCATAAGAGTTTTAAAATGACTTTCTGTAGAATAAGCATTGAGAATGTATAACTGCTAATTACCTTGGCTGTAGTTAGGTTTGTACTCAAGTACACATTTTGAGCAACTGTTATTGCTGAAGTCTATACAAGATAACGACCCAACCATGACTGGTGCTGTTCCATCGTCTTGCTGATGCGATAATTTGAGAAAGTCTTGAGATTTATAAATCTATTCCTATAGTAAGAGTTTTAAAGTAACAGAGAACGTATCTTCGAGGGATGCTTGAATGTGTACAGCGATTTCTGATTTTGCAGTTTTTTTTTTTAAGACATGCATCTTTATGTATAAAAGAAATAAATAAATTTGAACAATCAACTCTGCCTTTAAAATTCATTGTTAATCACCCGAACTATAGTTTATTCAAGCCTAAACAAACGAAATATAATTGGAAATAAACCTGACAACCACACATTTTCTTACGCATTTATATTAATCGTCATAGCCATTTAGTGTTCAGATTTAACTGAAAGGATAAATGTAAATAAACATATACAGTTTACTTTTTCCCACACAAAAGCCTTGCATGTACTTCATTTTGTCATCTCTAGAACCTTTGGAATGGATCTTTGGTGAGTTGAATGAAACTCAACGGGAAAATATGTGGAATGGGTTTGGTTATGGCATAAAAAGACGTGCAACAATACTATAATCATTCCTGCCGCACCAATTTTTTTTTCCTTCATTTGCGTCTGTTTAGAGTTAATCTTGTATGCTGATTACTTCATTGTTCTTGATTTGCTAGTTAATTTTACCAAGAGACTTAATATTTATAAACATGATTTTAGTTTTCTGTAAAAGAAAACTATTGTGCCGGCTTTGTCTTTCCGTCCGCACTTTATTCTGTCCGCCCTCAGATAAAATTAAAACTACTGAGGCTAGATGGCTGCAAATTGGTATGCTGATCACCCAACCATCAAACATACCAAATCGCAGCCCTCTAGCCTTAGTAGTTTTTATTTTATTTAAGGTCAAAGTTAGCCATAATCGTGCTTCTGGCAACGATATAAGATAGGCCACCACCAGGCCGTGGTTAAAATTTCATAGGCCGCGGCTCATGCGGCATTATACAGAGACCATTGAAAGATGGATCTGTTCTCGGTGGTCTTGATTATACACTGTAGCGGTTGTACAGAAAACTCGATTGCGCCGAAGAAACTTCGGCGCATTTTTACTTGTGTTCTGTTCAATACAGTACATATTTAACTACGGTCGGTAAAGGTGGAAGAAAATAAAAACAAATCAGGCAGTCTCAGCTGCCATGAGGTCATTATTGATTCATGGTGATTCAGATGTCTGTACAAGGCCCTTTTTGTTTTCTGAAAAGAAAACTATTGTGCGGGTTTTGTTTGTCCGTCCGCACTTTTTCCTGTCCACCCTCAGATCTTAAAAACTACTGAGGCTAGAGTTCTGCAAATTGGTAAGTTGATCATCCACCCTACAATCATCAAAAATTCCAATTTTCAGCCCTCTAACCTCAGTAGTTTTTACTGTATTTAAGGTTAAAGTTAGCCATAATCGTGCTTCTGGCAACGATATAGGACAGGCCACCACGGCTGGCTGAGAGTTTCATGGGCCGCGGCTCATACAGCATTATACGGAAACCACCGTTAGATAGATCTATTTTCTGTTGCCTTGATTATACGTTGTACAGAAAACTCGATTGCGCCGAAGAGACTTCGGCGCCTATTTTTCTTGTTTATTTGAGAAACCGGAAAGTTGTTGAGAACGTACGTTAGTAACCCACTTGTAAGAAAGGCTTAACCACTTAACCTACTGTATTCTGTTTTTTTGTGGCAAGAAAGTATTATTAGCCAAATTTTGTGTTATACCAAAAATGTTTTTTCACTTCAGTAAATGCTGGTGAATTAATTAGGACAGTAAGCCATGATCCCAAAATTAGAAATATTGACCCCAGTAAGTTCACAAATCATGAATAGCATTATTTACATGACAGCTCAGTGCAAAATCATACTTTCTTCCATTGCAAACTACTTTTTTTTTTTTACAAACAAAAAAGGCTCAAAGATATTGTTCTGATATTTGCGATATAAATAATTGGCTCAGTTATCTCGCTTGAGGAAACAGTACAGTTCGAGCGGGAACAAAATTGGATCTAATGTATTACATTAAAAATGATATGAAGAAGTTTCGAGAATTAAAGAACAAAAACAGTTGAAAGAAATTCTCCTATCCAGGCTTCCTCGTTCCCACTGAGTAAAGGAACACAGAGACTAATATCTTAGATCTTGACATACTGTATGTAAATAAAAAAGTGAATTGGTTTTAACAATCGAAGTGGTTGTCTAAATGCCTCAAACTGAGATGCCTTTAATTATTCCTTTTATTGTGTAGTGTGAGTTACTGCTCAGTCATCATTTGTAGAACGAAAATTATATACTTGTATTGAATGTTTCTTGATGTTTTCATAAAAAACGAGATCAAGTGTGATATACATACGTACATACATACACACACACACATATATATATATATATATATATATATATATATATATATATATATATATATATATATATATATATATATATATGTGTGTGTGTGTGTGTGTTTGTGTGTGTGTCTTTACTGTATAATCTAAATATTCTTATTAGCTATCATTTGTCCATAGTTCACCAGTGACTGGTATTCGAAATATGTTGTCGTAACTTGTATATATATGATGTTATTGTGGGTCATTTTTATCTTCTCATTGTATATATATATATATATATATATATATATATATATATATATATATATATATATATATATATATATATATAAATATGTGTTTATATGTGTGTGTGTGTATGCATGCATGTAAATGTGCGTATGTAAAGTAATTAGTATATTACAAATGGCATGATAAATCCATAGTGTAACGAACTGCAACGAAGATGCAGGGTGTTTTTACGAAAATAACCATCCAGTCACGTTCCTCTAACACCAATCCGCTCTGGTAGTTCTTTCTCTCATATATTTTTTCTTCTTTTTCTTCTTTTTTTCGGTCATTACTGTACTTCAGAAGTTCTAGCTATCACGTCAATCGTATCAATAGATTCCGTGATAATAAATGGTTTGATTTTTCCGTTTCTCGAACTTTTAATTTCTTCTAGTTTGTTTTCCCTTGTCTTCGGTTCCTTACTCATACATGCCGGGAAATAAACTGCTCCTCCTGTATATCTTAATTAAACACAGTACATAGACTCTATTACTGCATGTTAACATAAAATTCCTCTTTTATTTCTGTTATCGAAAATATTTCCTTTTTCGCTGCTGGCCTTCCATTAAATCCTCTGAGAGGACTTCCTCTTTTACCAGATATTTTTCACTTTCCTTCCCGGTCTCTCCAATTATAGCAGGACTGGTTTCTATAAAGCTTTTCCGTTTATTAATAGGTACCGCAATGTTAAAAGGGTTTATAAAAGCAGACCGCAATTTTTCCTGTTCCCAAACCCAAGTTTGCTCTTCTATTCCACGTGTAGTAACGTAACGTATGGTTTGTCCTATGAGCAAGAGTCCGTTTTTTCTTTTTTTTTTAATACTTAATTTCCCCGTGGAATTACCTAGCATTGCATGCATGCTGTGTTTAAGAGGAAGAGAAACGGACGGTGATTTCTACGTTTCCTCTGTAGCTAACCTACAGTAGTAAAATGAAAATTCGTCGAACTTTGTCCCTAATCTTTAATGAATGAAATATACATCGGACAACTAATACATGACTTTTCTCCCACAAGAGAGGGAACCATCGGACAAGCAGAAAATCTTTATTTGAAATGAAACACCAGTACAGCATCAATCATTTTCAGTGAAACATTTATACGTGAGTGTTTCCTTTCCAAATATTTTTATTGTTAATTCTTCCATCTTTTTATTGCATTGTCTAGTACAAAGTAATAATAGGATCTAAAGAAACCGAGGAAGGATATGACACATTTACAATACATGAATATAGGGAGTTTCTGCTTTCCGCTTTGAAGTAATGGAAAGCAGCGTTTAGGGGTTTGCCGTCTTACCGTATGCAAATGAATGGTCAAATTGCTTTTAGCACCGAGTTTAGTTGGTTGAGTGCCTGTAACAGAGATGTTCTGATTTTCGTGTAATGTTGTTAGAGGTGTGGCCTTTCTTGGGAAGACTATACTGGTTAGTAATTCAAAGATTACATAAATGTTGTGCAATGAGTTTTCTAGATTTAAGAGTTGTTTTCATCATATATAGTAAATCAATTAAAAAAAACAATAATTTTTACGCGGAGTGAAGAGTATATTTTACTTTCATACTCTATTCTCCATTTTGGTTTTGTAGAAGCTTCATATTTTGATTGATGGTTTTTAAGGCTAAAATGGTCATTGTTACATTATGAGAGAATAAAATATAATTCACTGGGTTTATCTGATAAACAACCTGTGAAAACCGAGAAGATAATTGCTTCAGATAAAATGCCCTTTGGTTTACCCTTCATAAAAAAAAAATCAAACAATAACTATCACCGCATATCTAACTATAATCTTTCATAAATGGTGGATTATTTATATTCTTCATTCTCATAACCTTATGCAACCTTGTGCATAAGAGCTTGTATATGTCATTCACGAGTTTCGAAAGGCTATGAAATTGCTGTGATAACTAAGGATACTTTATCAGTGTAAGGTACCATTTAAAAGCAGTTGTGGAGATTCTACTCCTAGGAGTGGAAAATCTATCAAAAATGAGCAAGACTTTCAACTCCCCATTTTTTTTTTTTTCAAGAGGAATCTTTATAGGAAAATTATATCAAGGACTCCATCGTTATTGCAACGTTGCGAAACTGATTTTACATTGTTTTTTTTTTTTTTTTTTTTTTTTTTTTTTAGTAACACCTTAAGACAAGCTGTTGCTAGCATGGTAGGAAGAAGATAGAGAAGAAAATAGGAAAAATAATAATGGACCAGCCTTTGGTAAAATAAAAATGTAAGGACGCAAGAAATAACAGAGCCGGAGAGAATTCCAATAACAGAATGAAAGTCACAAAAATGTATCACCTTCTGTGCAAAGATAGATTTTGGCTGCCTTGATCATATAACAAGGAATGTAATAAGAAAAGATGTTATTTGTTTTTGCTAAAACCAGTAAGAGTGGAAATAGTAAAAAAAAAAAAAAAAAAAAAAAAAGAACATCACAGATACGATAGCAACATCTCAAATATGACCAATATTTATTAACAGGTCTCAAAGGAACTAAAAGACCACAGGATTATATTGAATTCCACAACAATAATAAGAATTGTAATAATACTAATAATGGTTATCAAATTCTTCACGTAGGCCTATGATTATTACAGGTTAATTATCTACACTCAGTGAAGAGTGAGGTTGGGATAATTAAACTGTTTTAAGCATTCATAGATATTATTATTATTATTATTATTATTATTATTATTATTATTATTATTATTATTATTATTATTGGAATCCAACACGCGGCTCCTAGGTTCGAGATTCCGCTGCGAGTTAAATATTTATATTTATTGCACGCTCGTGATTGTATTATACTCTACAATAATAATAATAATAATAATAATAATAATAATAATAATAATAATAATAATAACGAGTTACCTAATCTTTACGTATGCTTATAACAAATTTATTACCTTAGAGAAATATTTCACCGAGGTACGTCGTTAAGATTAGATATTCTAATAATTAAATACGTATAATGCTGTATGAAACTCTCAGCCACGGCCCGGTTTTGGTTTATCTTGTTGGCACCTTTAGCGGTGCCAGGTGCACGATTATGACTAATTTTAACCTTAAGCAAAATAAAAACTACAGAGGCTAGAGGGCTGCAATTTGGTATGTTTGATGACTGGAGGGTGGATGATGAACGTACCAATTTGCAGCCCTGTAGCCTTAGTAGTTTTCAATATCTGAGGGCGGACAGAAAAAGCGCGGACGGACAGACAAATAGCCATCTCAATAGTTTTCTTTTACAGAAAACAAAAACATGAAAATTTGCCTGCGTTCAATGTCGATTAAAGTAATTCAGACTCAGGATTGAAATATTAGAGGCCTGAGGCTACGGTCATCATCCAGTCTCTCTCTTCTCACTTACCTGAATCAGTTATGGTCCTTGGGGCCAAATCAGTTCTCGCTGACCCTATCCTAATTATGATTGACAGATTAATAGAGAAATGGGATGGAGTGTGTGTGTATGTGTGTGTGTGTTTTGGGGAGTGGGTGTTCAAAACCAAAATTCTGAATAACTTTAAGCTTTAAAAAATCAAGTAAAAAATGCGCCGAAGTTTCTTCAGAGCAATCGAGTTTTCTGTATATCGTATACAGCAAAATCCACCGATCTTTTCAGCTAAGCCCCTCCCACTGCTTACGTCACGACCATCCCCTGAAGCTGATTGGTTGGTAATGGTTTCGAAAAGTTGGTTGGTCTGAGGTTCTTTTCATCTTCATTAGTTTTGCAATGGTTGTTTTACCGAACTAAAATATGCTCTGCTGATTGTCAAAAGGAAACTTGATATTACCCCCTGAAATAAAATCATAATACGCATCTCCCTAAAAATGGTAAAAGAAAATAGGAAAATATGAATGAAGTCAGGAGTGTTCAGCGTTGCTGCAATGATGTTTTTCGTGAATGAGGTTCACCTGAATACGGAGGTGACGCAGTGAATGTCTTGCGTTCGAGTCGGTGCAATTAAATCACAGGACAATAATAATTACCGTCTGATGTTGTCAAGCGTGTTCGCCATTCTAAACTTAAACGCAAAAACTTTCTCAGAGCTATGCAGGCTAGTATTTCACATTGATTTTAGGAAAGTTTACTACGTTTTAATAGTCATGAAATCGATTTCATTGCAATCGTTTGCACATTCGGTGGGATGACAAGCAGTGGCTGCACTCTACTAAACCAGAATATGCCAATGTTTAACTTAAAGTTACAGTATGATACGCTATATGAGTCATATTGGTTACAATTTCCTGGGAATTTTCTTATGGACATTTTCTCCTTTCGAAATAACAAGATCATAAAAAATGACGTAGACTTATAATGTCCCATGTCTTTTTATCGGTTTACGCAGCTTATGACGTTTAGATTATAGGCCTATCCCTATCTCATATTCAGCCGTTTTATTATGGTTCTTGCTGTGTTTATTCTTGTTTTTGTTGCTGCTGTTATGGTGCTTGTAGTGTCTTCGAAAAATTTTCAAATGTACCTAACAGCGCAGAATAAACATAGACTTATTCATAAAATACTAGTGTAAAGAATTTTAACTGCATACTATTGTTAATTGAAATGTAGTTATTTGTTATAATAAAAAAATAATCGAGATCTTTATGAATATAGTCTACGCTAGAATATTCTTCTAACAACAGAGAGAGAGAGAGAGAGAGAGAGAGAGAGAGAGAGAGAGAGAGAGAGAGAGAGAAATTTACTGGTTCTTCTTATGTATCCTTTTGTCCAGCAAGGTAATCTACAAGAATGGCCCCAAAAGCAAATGAATCATGGGTTACTTTTTCAGCTATCATTTATTTTTTTCTTATTTCGTTAAGTATCTTATGATGCCTTTCTATCGTAGCCTTCATTTTCATAGGAATGCTACAACAGCCATTTGTTTACTTATCACAATTTGTTATCCCTTTTATAAATATATTTTAAATATAATTCACTGCGAGCATTTCGATAGTTGTGTGTATGGCTGAGACAGCCCTATGATTGGTCTACGTGTGCTATCGGCTATATGCCTACAAATTTTACTTTTATTCTCTGTGGTATAAGTGGCTTTACATTTACTATGGCACACATCGATATATATATATATATATATATATATATATACACACACATATATATATATACAGTATATATGTGTGTGTGTGTGTGTGTTTGTGGATGCACATGTTATAAGTGTACATTTCACCGTTTGCATATACATTATATATCGTGGGGTCGGAGCTACTATATTGATTAAAAGCTACTCTACTCCCAACAGATACGGGTGGAAAACTTTTCCAATAAGAAATTGACGCGTAGAACCCATGCCCTGTTATTGCCTCAAAATATGAGAATATGGTGTGTAGGCCTATGCCCTTTCATTGCCTAAAAATTTAATATACTGACGTATAGGCCTATGCCCTGCATTACCTCAAAATGTAATAATTTTATATGTAGGCCTAATCTTACAATGATATTAAAATTTGACATGCAGGATTATAGCGAATTAATACCCTAATATCGGAACTGGCTGCATAAGTCTATGCTTCATTTCAATTAATTTGGTCTATGTGGAATCACTTAAGTACGCCAACACCAATTTAAAGGGGAAAAAAAGCAAGACAATTGTTTATTTAGGCTGCGCATGATCCAAAAAAAAAAAAAAAAGATGCACCGACAGAATGATCCAAGATCTTCGTAATGATATTATATAACTTAATATATCTTTTAATATCATTGCATACTTCACAATTCCGGAACCTCAAATCTGTGGTGTCAACATTCATGCACGGAGCTCAGCATGACCTAACGGACTCAAATCCGTACTGGCAGTCATTTGGACTGTTAACTAGTGTGACGTCACTCCCTTTTCGAGAGCTAGCCAATCACTGGCGCGCAGTCGGGTGGGGCTTAGCTGCAAAGGGCCATGGATATTGCTTATAATATAGGCAACCGAAAATATATCTAGCTTTCGGTGGTCTTCGTATAATGCTGTATAAGCCACGGCCCATAAAACTTTAGCCACGGGCCGGTGGTGGCATATCCTATATCGTTGCTAGAAGCACAATTATGGCTAACTTTAACCTTAAATAAAATAAAAACTACTGAGGCTAGAGTGCTGTACTTTGGTGTGTTTAATAATTGGAGGGTGAATAATCAACATACCAATTTGCAGCTTTCTAGCCTCAGTAGTTTTTAAGATCTGAGGGCGGATAGAAATAGCACAGAAAGAATAAAGTGTGGACGGACAGGCAAAGCCGGAACAACAGCTTTCTTTTCAGAAAACTAAAAGTCATAGCACATTATAATTGTTCTTACAGATTGCAACAACAGGTATGAAAACTATAACAAATCAGGATTAATAAAAGGTTATTTTTCTTTTGAAGAAGCGTCATGTGAACATAGAATGTACCCGTATCTATGTATGAACCGGATAATTCACGCCACCCAAATACTCGTGATAGA
>NC_089798.1:325000-347500 GCF_040412425.1 Macrobrachium rosenbergii | reverse complement strand
TGTTGTTTCTGATGAATATGAAATGTCATGTCCTTAGTTGGTTTGGAAAGAATTTTCTTTTTTTGATACTTTGCACATTAGGGCGAATGGTCACCATCTTCTGATGGCTTTTTGTAGCCTCCAATTCTATCTGGGGAGGAAGAATATGCCTAATGCACAGAATTTTCTTCCAGATAATATGTTGGCGGGATGGACGTTTACTTTTTCTTTCAGCATTGTGAGTGGGCCAAAGGGGAACTTAGATATTTATGCCACCCAGTCGGGGCTGTAGCAGCTGGCAATGAGAGCCAGTTTGAGGGAATGGTGGGGTTTTCACCATGCTCTTGTCAATTCTGTGTGCTGGTAACCCAATGGAGAAGGGGTTCATTTCGAAGGATGTCTAGGAACAGCCCGTAATGCCTGAGGAAGTCGGCGCCTTGTAGGGGAGTCTGGACATCAACAAGAGTTAGGTGGAGGGAGAGGTTCTGATGACTGTATGATGGTACAGGCTAGCAGTGTGCGGCCACTAGATGCAATTGAGTGTCTGTTGGACATCGACGGGGTCTTTATGTTACAGATACTGCTGTCCCTGTATCTACCAGGAAGCTCCTCCTGGAGGGCTCGCTCGGCAATGTTTGTATGGGAGGGATGGGAAGGCTACCATTATTTCTGTGAGTGGACGCCTTGCCCATCTATTCTCCAGCGGCACTGGGGCGCAGTTTCTGGCTTTCTTCCCAAATTAATGGTATTAAAAGCATAATACATGTAGTTGAGGGCACTCCTTCTGTCTGATTTTTTGCAGCTGCTTTTGCACGGCATTGACTTTTCTGGTTTCTCAGGACGGCTAGGATGTGAGTTGGGAGGTGGCGCAGCCAATTTTCCGTGGTGAGGTCAATCTTTTGTGGCTTGCCGTTTGCATCGACCTCTGGTAATGCGAAGAAGGAATTGAACTCTTCCCAATACACTTGCTTTTGTGATCCCCACTGGCGTGTTGAGGAGATCGAAAGTTCGTTTGGCACTGTTGAGAGGCGGCAAGGAGAAATCGTCATTAAGAACTGGTGAAGTTCTGGGTATGAGTTCCTTTCCCCTTGTGTGTCCAGCCAGCCCAAGATGAGGCGGGAGAGTGTCCGGTGTCACCTTGAGAACGTCGTCCTCTTTCTTTGTTTCCGTCGGAGGCGGTAATAATATGTCTTCTGCTCTCTGAAACAAGATAGATGGGGCAGACGGAAATTTGTATCGTTCACGTTCGCCTTCCTTTTCTCAGAGAATTCAGTCGAGATATTACTTCGTTAAAACAAAATTTACTTCTTATACATAACAGTTTAGAGTCAATTATTTTTGGACGTGTCGAAGGAATATCAACATTTTTTACTGGTTTCACCCAAATTCTAAAAGATAATCGACAGGTACTTTTCTAAATCAAGAAACGATATCATAACATACCAAATTAAAATAAAAAAACAACTATCTGTTAGGACTGTTTTTTATGTGTTGAAATGTTCTGAACTAAAGAATTCATTTCGATTACTTATATCAACCAGAACCAACTGATTCGCAGTGCTGGTGATTTTCCAGTTTTTCCATAATATCTTTTTATCTCTTTGCAAGGAATTTCATTTATGCAGCAAGAGCATCATTTGGAGAGTTACGGATGTTGGACCATTGCTATGGTAAGCTCAGTAAATGTTGTAACAGTTTTAACACGAAGGTTCAATTCAGGCTGAAAAATCTCATTGCCTGAAGCGACTGGGCTTAGCATGCAAGCCTGGATTTCGGGTTATTCTTCCCGACTAACCAGCGGATAGTTCTTTTCATCTGCATTGGAATAATACTTCAGGGTTTTTTAAAGGTAACTATGTTAGCTATATTAGAATTATCAATTATTTGCGTAGGAATTATGTATGTTGCTATGTTCCAGCCGTCTTCCTCTAATATCTTCATATGATTTCATCAGACTTAAAAACTTCTTAAAAAAGATGAATTATTGCGTATAACAAAGGTTGATAAATCTAATGCTGTTGCGGTAAGGAGTAAAGGTCACTTTATGAATAAAATTATAGACTCATTAAGCGAAAACAAATCATACGAAAGCCTGCTCTTGTATCTGCTGGCGAATTAGTGTTCCTTCCAACATAATTAATAATCCTGATAGATCTATCATTAGTTCAGAAGGTTTTATTTCCATAAGCTATTTATAAATGAACGCATTGTATTAGAATGTTGATTTTCAATTCGTTATTTTCGATATCATGTAATTATTTCTAAAAGTACCTTGACGAGTTGTCGTTATTTTCGATATCACATATTTATTTCTAAAAGCACCTTGACGAGTTGAAAAGAATTAAGACATCCCTTCGATTTCCTGAATCGTCTGTTTACTAAAATCCTTTGATAATTAACCATCTGGTCCTTTTGTTTTTTAGTCAATAAATTCAGCGATGCGTGAATAAACACGGAAAGATCTTGGCACTAAATTGCTGACTGTTGTTATTATCCTGTAGTATTCGCTTTCGCTATAATCAGTAATCTTGAGGGTAATGTGGAAGGATAGTAAGACGTGCGAATGCAATTCGTTCACAGAACAAGCGTTGAATTGCTATGATTCGGATATTTGTCCTTCTCTGACATCTTAAACTGCAAGATGATGATAATGTGAGTAGGTATTGTGCTCAGCACCTATAAAATAAATGAAGTTACTAATAAAATCCCGTACATTATTAAAAAAAAATTAATTGTTGATAAAATTCTTGAGAAAATACGTATTCGAATTTTCAGTGGAAATTTTAAAAATTTTCTTCTATATGAGCTCTATTATCATGGAAAATATCTAACAACGCCCATGAATTTCATGGTGCCTAATTGTTGAGTTATATACTTACATTTGTCTTCCTTTTTCATTACAAAAAGCTCATTTCATCATGTAAGCACAGGATGATACAGACATGATATACTGAAAACCCGTATAGTTTGATGCTACATGTAACGTGAATTATCGGTAAAAGCTGTGGTATCCAAAAGCCCATTTTAAGAATAAAAAGAAAAAAGAAATACGGTTACCATTAGAATATATCACCCATTTTCACCCTAAATTTAACATAGATTCCTACTTTCTGCTGGTCATAAAATAGAAAGAACACTGGACGTAAAAACTTTTAAACCTGATCATAGATTACTACAAGGCGCTTTCTTAAGTATAAAACCATGCGTACAAGGTCATATGTATGAAAAGGAAAATATTATTACACCAGACAATAACGAAAAAAATGACACAGGAATGAGGAACTGATGTCCTAGGTCAATCAACAGTTAAGACGGTATTTATGACAATTTATTAGTCTGAATCATAACGATAGTACATTATTATGGTGGTTGGAGATTACTGTTTCATGTTTTCAATCACGCTTATAGCATTCCATCCTGGTCCCTTGGCTTTTAGACAAAGGAAATCTTCTTCGGACTGAGAGGGATTTCAATACCGGCTTCAAAATGGTGCATTCTATTTAAAGGGCTGGTGGAAAACGGTTGCTGGTGGTTGTTGATGTTGCATTAGATTAAGCTAGCACTACTTTGGTACGGGTTCTTGCTCTTAGATCAACCGAATAATAATGTGAGAGTACAGAGATCTATCATCGTTTACCGAGGTTGAGAAAAAGTCATTATGAGAAAAACATCAGTCTATGGGAAATATCCTTTACATATGACCAGGTTAGCAGAGGATTTGGCGATATATAGCTCCAGTTTTCAAGAGTAGATAACGGAAGAGAAACGGGGGGAAAAAAGTCTAGTTATAGCCATAAGGGTTTCGTTAATCTGAACAGCGTCATCTGTGGGGGAATCAAATTTTAATTCACCATTCAAAAAAGATCGTTCCTTTATTAATAAACGCTACTTTCCGCAGAAAAAAATTCATTTTTATCGTGATTAAACATGCCTTTTGAAAATGTACTTAGGAACCATGCTTACTGGGTACAGCAATGCTATGATTCTGTCAATATACTTATTTACAGAAGGATGAACCCTAACTCACCAAGGGAGGTAGCAGGAGGGAGAACGCAAGATTACAGAATGTTTGCAAAGAAAATAGATTCATTTGCAACATATATAGCTTCTACAGCCCTTAATGGGGAAAGTGAAAGGCATCCAGCGAAACTATGCACTCATAGTGTGGCACTATTATTTGTATGAAGGCTGAGTCTTTAAATTCAAATGCAATGCAAAAATAAAGCGATGCCGTCGGTATTCACTGAGATCTGATTCTTTACTTACTTAATTAGAGAGACTCTAGATTGAAGTTCTTTGTTGGCAAGTAAGGTCTCATGACTGGTATTAAAGTGTTTCCCAATAATGAATACAGTAATATTGCGGAATAACTGTCATTGAAAGCCAATAACATATGAGAGTATTAGGATCACTGATTATGAATAATGAACTGTATTTATGGCCAGAAAACTAATGCATTTACGGTCTTGATCCTGCAAAAATTTCCTCTGTTTTTAATAGTTTTCGTATCGAAGTTTATAACTGTGGATGCTTATAACTAGGGACATGCAGTAGTTAAAAAAAAATATTTATTATGAGATAACGAAACGTTATTAACTGCAGTAAATTTTACGATAAAATTAATATAAATCAATTTTACGCCCATTTTTGGATATATATATATATATATATATATATATATATATATATATATATATATATATATATATATATATATATATATGTGTGTGTGTGTGTGTGTGTGTGTGTGTGTGTGTGTGTGTGTGTGTGAATATGTGTGGATGTATACGTAGCAGCTTTAAAGCTGAGGTCGCTGACCCGATACCCGTGTTTTGACACCCTAAATTTAAATATGCACCATACAAACACACAAGAATGATGAAAAGAACGTTATATGTATTTTGTCCTAAATACAAAGAAAATTCCCATCAGAATTAAAAATGACGTTGACACCAATGGGCCAAATGACGTCAGCTACCTTTCTCCTTGTAGTAGCAGTAGTAGGCTGGGATGGAGCCAAGGACATTGCAGATCCAAAACTAGCGCCATGTCACTTACCTATATCGGGGTTCCAATATGGAAAAGGCATTGCATCTCTGGCAAAGTTCTAAATTGAATAGATAATTGTTAGTCCTGTTCTGTTAACCTTCTTACGACCTTAAGAGTAACGAGATGTTGAAGCGCTTGCGCTCTGATTATAACATTTCTGCAGAATGGAATCTCTCACTTTATTCGTATGATACTCATTTCCATAGCAATTAACTATAATCCCGAAGAAAATGGGAATTTTATAGTAATTGGTCCTCGTAACGGAGCGGTTCCAGTACGTTGAAATTAGTATTGTCAATGATGTTTAATAGTATGAGGGTCTCGCCTGCCAAGTAGTTCCTGTCGTGGGAAAGCAGTATCCATAACTATTTACTGTTCATGTGATCCAGCTGTTTCTCCAACGAGCTGGTGCAGAGAAGAAGAGAAAAGGACATTATATATATATATATATATATATATATATATATATATATATATATATATATATATATATATATATATATATATATATATATATATATATATATATATATATATATATATATATATATATATATATATATATATATATATATATATATATATATATATATATATATATATATATATGTATATATATATATATATATATATATATATATATATATATATATATATATATATATATATATATATATATATATATATATATATATATATATATATATATATACAGTATATATATAAAACAAAATTCACGAGGACAGGAAAACAATGGAGTACTGCAAGGCCTTTCGACTTCTTCCTAGGCAAAGAACAGGACGTCGAAAGGCCTTGCAGTACTCGAACTGTTTCCCTTTCCTTCGTGGATTTTTATTTTATTTGCATATTCATCAAGTTCCATATTTTCGTGATTCAGTTATACACACACACACACACACACACACACACACACACACACACATATATATATATATATATATATATATATATATATATATATATATATATATATATATATATATATATATATATATATATATATATATATATATATATATATATATATATATATGTATATTTCAGTGATATGTGCTCGGGAATTTACGCAGATTACTTAAAACTCTCAAAGCATGAGAACATAAGTAGTGTGAAGCTTTTTCTTTTACCTAAATAATGTAAGTTTCCATATCTGAAAGTTCATTCTAAAACCACTCCTCAAGATAATATTACCAATAAATATTAAAAATAGATTCGATGAGAAGCTTCAAAGAAAAATTGAACGAGAGTGTTAACTTAATATTTATTGAAACGGATTGATAAAATTTGTCAGTGCTAGGGAGAGTAAAGGAGCCACTTCTCATAAATGCTATTAGATAGAATTATATTAAAGATTTTTAAATTCCAGGAAATCACAGAATAATTGCAAGACAGAAACAAGTAAAAATGCGCCAATTTTCTTCGGCGCAATAAAATTTTCTGTACATCGTATAAAGTTGTATGATACTCTTAGTCATGGCCCATGAAACTCTCAGCCGCGGCTGATGAAAATTTCAGCCACTGCCCGCTGGGTAACTTTAACCTTAAATAAAAAAAAAAAAATAATGAGACCAGAGGGCTGCAATTTGGTACGTTTGATGACTGAAGGGTGGATGATCAATATACCAATTTGCAGCCCTCTAGCCTCAGTAGTTTTTGAGATCTGAGGGCGGACAGAAAAAGTGCGTACGCACAGACAAATAGCCATGTCAATAGTTTTCTTTTACAGACACTGAACCAACTGAAAATTTCTTACCGGCTCTTTGACTTAAAGCTAATCTTTATAATGGTCATTTATAAGATAGATTCATTAGGGTCTTTGAAAGTCTTTGCAACGACGTGTCATTAAAATAATTACTGCATTCTTTTGTGAAATTTAACTCCCTTGGTACACATTAGTCTGAAAGACACTAATTGTTAGTTGTCAGGAAAATAGTTATCGCTGGTAATGGCTGAATAAGAAATGGGTCTAAGGCTTAATTTTAGGTGATTATTTTGAATACGATCACAAACTTTAATATTGAAATTTATTTGAAACTGGGCAATGTTGTCCCAACACATATCAACACATATTTTGCGGGAACAGCAAGACAATTGTTTGTCGTCTCTTCTTGTGTTGTCGTTTGTAGCTTGCTTTATAGCAGACTCTATACCTAGGTAGCCAGGACCATTTCACAACCCTTCTCCTGCTTTCCAATAAATTTGAGCATCTGCTGATTATATTTGCATATAACCTTAAACTCTCTCTCTTCTCTCTCTCTCTCTCTCTCTCTCTCTCTCTCTCTCTCTCTCTCTCTCTCTCTCTCTCTCCCCGGATGAATCTAATTTTTCCATATATTTCGAAGATGCGAAATGCTACGAACTTTCCACATAAAACGCAGATATAATGCAACAAAGTAGGATGGGATCGGAGTTTTTTCCTCATCTTACCTGCAAAGCACAGAACTTCGGATCAAAATGAGATTTTTTTTTTATACGGAGGGAATGCAATATCCAGGGTATTCCTCTCAGGTAAAGCTAAACCCCAGCGTGCGCAATTTCTTTGCTCTTTTGTGCCCTTTTATCTCTACGGTCAGAAAATAAAACAGAATTGCACTATTGTTAACCAAAGGGCAATGTATTTCTTCCAGTAAGCATTAGGAGGAAACATTGTCACTACCATAATTAGTCACAGCTTTGTATTTTGTTTTACGGAAGAGCAATCCTTTTACCCGTAACGTTAGTACATGATACAGCACTAATTGGGTATAGTGAAGAAAAACTGTAGAGATTAGTGCAAGAATTTGAAAGAGTTTGCTTGGCCAGAAAATTGAGAGTAAGTGTCAGCAGGTGTCAGGTTATGCTCGTAAATTGTAGCTGGAGAGTATTGAAGGTTATTACATAAGGACGGTAAGAGGATTGAAGCAGTAGATTCTTATAGGAATTTAGGAGTAAAGACCTCGGATACTGGTTGGAGGAGAGAAAATGTGAGTTGCAGAGTAGGTGAATTAAGAATGGATAGAAAATATTAGAAAGAAAATTGCAGTACGTTTGGAAATGATTGCTGAACTAACGTTGACATAGTTTTAACGTGAATATGACAGCGTTTTCTGCCTTATGTATATCTATCTATCTAACTATCTAACTATATATATATATATATATATATATATATATATATATATATATATATATATATATATATATATATATATATATATATATATATATATATATATATATATATATATATATATATATATATATATATATATATATATATATATATATATATATATATATATATATATATATATATATATATATATATATATATATATATATATATATATATATATATATATATATATATATATGTGTGTGTGTGTGTGTGTGTGTGTGTGTGTGTGAGTATATACGTTTACCAGCTCCAAATTATTCCTTATAATTATGCGGAATTTTCTGGTCATACTTTTGACAACGACATACAGGGAAATAACAATTTTGCGACTTTTAAATTTGTCTTTTATTTGCTGTATTTTTCACAAAGAATATCCAACTTTAATTCTAGAAATAAAACTCTATCTTCTCACGTCAGCATTCATATCTGAGCATCATTCTAGGGCCCAGCTGTTATGCCATCAATGGGACTATGATATACAATAGTTGAACTGAAGGAAACCACCTTCTCTCCGATGACTCTGATGACGTGGCATTGGGTGCATTTTCATTTTTGAATTAAATAAATTGAATGAATATACTGGTCGATTACACCGAATTTACGTAAATATGCCAAGCATGCACAATGGACTCTCATCGATAACCGAATTTTGCGAATGAATTGAAAATCCGATCCAAGATTCGAATGGACACTGCTCAGTGGCATCCCACGACTTTTCTAAGTATGTTCCTCTCTGCAAAATTCAAAATTTTCCAGGAATCAAGTTGAATTTATTGAGGTGATGATTTTCATTTGCTTTTATTGACTTCACTATAACACCGCCTAGGCCAAATATACAAATAGTACTTTCTGAATGCTTTAGTCATAAGTTTGTAATAGTCAAGAGCTGCTAGTCTCCATTAATTAGCGGAATTACAGTTAAGACACTTTTATTTTTCTGTAAAAGAAAAATATTGAGATGGCTTTGACTATCTGCCAGCACTTTTTCTGTTCACCCTCAGATCTTGAAACTACTGAGGTTAGAGGGCTGCAAATTGGTATGTTGATCATCCACCCTCCAGTTGCCAAATATACCAAATTGCAGCCCTCTAGCTTCATAAGTTTCTATCAACTCACCTCTGCCAAGCTAACCATGTAGTGCGTTTGTCACACGTAGCCATATTGTGAATGAAATTTTATCACACTCCTGAGTTCTTGTCCTTCGTTGGTTCGAGCCCACGGGACGACGAACTTATTATCAACTAAAAAATTCCCCTTCGGTAACATATATGAAAATATATTATTCCCAAGGTAGAGCGAATTGGATATTGAAGGGCGTTTGTAGCTTAATGCTTGTGTATGAACCACGGTGATGTGATAAAATTTCATTCATAATATGGCTACGTGCGACAAACGCACTACATGGTTAGCATGGCAGAGGTGAGTTGATACAGATTCTAAATACAAATACCCGGGGTTCGACTGTGATTTGTAGGTGAGGGTCGGTAATAACATATACCTCACTTGTTGGCCTTGTGGGTTAAGGCGTCACTGTAGTCCTGAGTTCTTGTCCTTCGTTGGTTCGAGCCCACGGGACGACGAACTTATTATCAACTAAAAAATTCCCCTTAGGTAACATATATGAAAATATATTATTTCCGAGGTAGAGCGAATTGGATATTAAAGGACGTTTGTTGCTTAATGCTTGTATATGAATCTCGGTGATGTGATAAAATTTCATTCATATATATATATATATATATATATATATATATATATATATATATATATATATATATATATATATATATATATATATATGTGTGTGTGTGTGTGTGTGTGTGTGTGTGTGTGTGTGTGCGCGTGCGTGCATGTGTGGGCATGTGTGTCCTGACACCCTTACAATTCCTGGTTCGGTAAATATTGAACAATTTATGGAAAATAAATTGTTTTTCGCAATACCATAATTTATACGGTATTTAAATTTACATAACCTGGTGCTATCTTTTTTTCTTTTCTCGAGGTTCGTCTTCCATTAGTAAAATTCTGTCAGTCTTGCTATGATCTTCATCGCTGTACTTCTTTCATATATGACATGGATTAGGTGAATTCTAGAATACGCCATTTCAGAGGCATCGCTTGATAAACAGAACGTCGCATTAGTTCCTCTTCCATTTGCGTGGATTTTATTTTTTTTTATTTATTTATTTTTTTGCGTTCCCTTATTCCCGGTAATACGGCAGTTAAGAAACTAAAGTATGAAAGATGATAAAAATCATAGTCGGATGAGGACAAGTGGCATAACCACAAGCCGTTATATTTTCGTCGCACTTTATTCATACTTTAAGATATAAATCCTGAAATTATGGATTCATACCCATCTCATAGGTCTTTAAATATCAGACAATATTTATTCAAGGTAATTCTCTTACAGCAATTAACTGAAATATCAGAACATTTAAATATATTAGAATAAATTGCAAGCCTTTCTTGCTCATAAAAGAGTTGGGTACATTTAAAATATACTTAATAATCTTAGCTCTGTTTCAGTTCTAGTTTTACATAAAGCACTAAAATCAGAAACAACAGTAGATACTATATTTACTGGTAGAATGACAATCTTCTCTTACAGTGGACTAAATAAGTCACCCTAGTAGACAGTGATCCGCAAACAAACGCCTCATTGCTCGGTAGTAAAAGACACGTCAGTCAGACTAATGATGGTGGCAGTGCCAATAACGCATCACAGTTTTCTTACAAATGATCTAAATATGGTTATGTGAAGATACCTGTAAATCCTCAGGTAATCACAAAATCAGAATCAAAATGTTGTTAAATCCTCAGGCAGTCACAAAATGAGGCCATCATAATACCTTTTATCATGATGTGGTCGTATCAAAAACAGGAAAATCCCGAACGTTAGGTTCATGCTCATTTTACTTGAGTTTCAGCAAGATTATAAAAATATCTCTGAACAGTGAAAGTTTACTAATCAACTGAAGTCTCAAACAAGAATTTTTAAACAATGATTTCCATCCTTCCGTTTCAGTAAGGTGTTCTGCGAAAGCAAAAAATAGATGGGCGTGATTTTATTCCTTGAAAAGCTATATATAATTTCTTTTTGTTGCAACTGGTGATGGAAAACATCATTCACCGTTGATGGACTTCCCAAGCAATGTTCTATCTTCTTCTGTTTAATTCAGAGGTCTCTGACATATATTTTAATTTTTTTAGACCGAAAGAAGCAGACAGCCTCGGAAAAACGTCAAAGGGGATTATAGGATTAGGCTGCCTTCAAATAGCATGAGCTTGCCTTATCATAATCATCAATGGCATATATGATTAGAAGTTTCTGAGTTTTTAATTACTAGACAGCAAGTTATTTAATTGTTCAATGAAACCATAAATAATACCAACTAAAACGAATCCCCTCATTACTACAATCAATTATGAAAGAGATCCCATTTCCCCTCCCCTCAATCCCGAAAAGAAACAAACAAATCTTACACCGAAACTGTTATAACGAATGACGTCTCTAGCAGTTGGGTGGTACAAGGACAGAGAGAGGGGCTGAGCAAAAAATATTTAAGAGACGTTGTTGAGACAGCCAGTATCCAGCTACAAGAAAAGGTCGTAGAAGTTACGATAGCAACTAACCAGCTATACAACTTCTTCAGCCAACATTTATAGCACGGCAATCTTGGAAATAAATCAAGGGAAGCTGACGAGAGAGAGAGAGAGAGAGAGAGAGAGAGAGAGAGAGATGGTGGTCATTTCGAGCACTTTTATTTTCTGTTTCACTGTTATGGGGAGCAACACAAAAAATAAGACACGAGACTTATTTTCCGCACATGCACTCCAACTATGATGTATTCTTAACATTCCTGCTACTATCAAATGAGAGCGTGTAGTTTGACCATAGATTTTGAATACCAAATAGAATGAGCACAAAGAAAATGCTGGAGTATGATACTAAAAATCAGGTGAATAAAGTTTTGTGGAGCTGGTGTGAGAGCACATTTCGTTACAAGGGTTAGAAGTAAACGTAGAGCAGGGATGGATGCAATAACGAAAAAAAGACGTAAACGGAAATTTGATTATAATGCACGGATGCTATTTCAAAAGGAAAATAAAAGCCATTCCTAAAGTGTATGAAAGGATAAAACGGAGAATGAAAATTAAATTAATAGAATTATGACTGAATCCAGTTTACCTTGAAAATAATTTACTCCCAGAAGGAATTATAAACCAAATGTTTAAGTGCCCTGGTTTTGACTCGAACCAAAGATTTAATAGAAAGGAGACGGGGACTAAACATTCGGCTATCCGGAGACACATAAAACTGGCCTCAACTCTGTTATGCGCAGTCCTCTCAGCTTCACGGTCTGGAACTAGATTTGGTGTCAACCCATTTAGACATTATGTAGCTGATTGGTGAGTTTGTAACACTTACCAAATAACGAAATTTTGTCATTTATACTCAAGTGACCTTTATGTTTACAAATGTTAAGCCACAAATACCATTTGATATCAAATTCACCATACCTGGGGAATAAGTTACACCCAAGGAAATTATAATTGCTAAGCTTTTCCTCCTGGCTGCAAATCGAACTTGGACCTCTGGTTTAGAAACAACGAAAAACACTCAACTTGGACCACTCGACTATCAAGAGATATATATTGATATCGACTCTATTACCTATTCTCTTGTATATATTCTCAATCAGGTTCTTCTTTGAATCGATATCACCTAACTAATTTAATGATTGCTGATTGCTAGGTTTAAGCCCTCTGTTCCCACCACTCGATTGAGCTTAGACTGTCATTCGGTGGAATAAAATTATTTCCGCAGCCGGCTGATGAAGAGTTAGAGGAATTTATTTCTGGTGATATAAATTCATATCTCGCTATAATGTGGTTCGGATTCCACAATGTGCTGTGGTGTGTTGCTAAGCAACCAATTGGTTCTTAGCCACGTATAATAATTAATCCTTCAGGCAAAGCCCTTTTTTTTTAGGAGAGCTGTTTTTTGCTCAGTGTTCACTGAGATAAAACTAAGCTATGATTAACTTTTTTTGTAACATCTTAGCATTCTATCATAATTTTGTCACATATGTGCATTTGACCGCTTGAAATATGTAAGTATTAAGTCACAGATACCCCTTGTTATCGAATTCACCTTACCTTGTGAACAGATTATGCCCTGGCGAAGATTCAAACCTCTGTCTTTTAGGTTTATTACGGAGGAGACAGGAACTTTTCTATATTTGTTATTAATATAAATATAAACTAATTTTTTTTGGTTTTATAGAATTCTGGCTCTGTAATTAGAACTGAAAACAACCCATCTTTCCTCTTGAAAATTGATAAGTATTAACAGACATTTTAAGATACCCCTTGTCACTATAAAAACATACTTCTTTATATATACTCTTTAATCATAAAATTCAAATACCCCTTAATATCTAATTTACTATAGCTTGGATATGACATTATTTAAAGGAAATTATTAAAATAAATCTGCGTTGCATTTTTTGTTTTATAGAATTCTGGTTCTGTAATTAGAACTTAAAACAACCCATCTTTACCCAAAGCTGATTGATAATATATATAATAGACATTTTATGATAGTTTATATATAAAATATAATATATATTATATATATATATTTAATCTTAAAATTCATAATATATATAAAATCTAATATATATATATTGGATATGACATTATTTAATATATATATATATATATATGAAAAATAATCTACGTTACATACATAAATATATAACTTTTCATATGTGTTCCTGTACAATTTTAAATAGCACTGAAAGGACTTTAATATTAAATGGAATAGAGCTACAGATCAGTATAGCAACTACAGATTATCCCATGAAAGGCCAGAGAAAGGACTCGATACCTGCATGAATAAATAAAGCGAAAGAACATCATCATTAATTTTCTCCAGAGCTTTGGTTTTACGGCTGATTAATCCTCTCGTGGACCTCTCATAAGAGAATAGCTGCTTAGTAAAGTGCCTGATTATTTTTCGCGTCTTGGCACAATGCTAAGGGAAAACTATTGTTCCTTTGTTAATGTGCGCAAGTGAATTACGGGAGGTTTCGATATCAAAGAAGATAATCCAGTATTGATAATCCTTGAATATTTTAGATTTACTCTCATCAAAATTCTGTACAAAATGAGGGAATTTTAACGGCAATGACTATCACTGCCAATGCCTTTTCCCCATAGTCAAGGTGAATTAACAGGATTAAATTAGTAGTTATGCTTGAATAGCACCCTCCAAAAATAAACAAGTACGCCTGTATTGTAGGTAAAAAGACGATACATTTGAACTCATGAATACTGAACAAGAGGCTGGGAACATTAATCTCCTGGGACTTTGCAATGATCATGGATGAAAAGCACTCACAAGACAGTTCTTTTTGACCAAAACCTGCTCTCTTTCTAATTCCAAATCCTTTCCTAATGTCTAATGGCCCGACAGGGTTTATCTGGATCACTTTTAACCTGATGCTAAAATACTCTAACCTTTAGTTAGGTCTAGCGTTTCACAAGTACTCTGAGTGATGTACGTTATGCTGGCGCTACGTATGTGTTATTTTGTCATTTGACAACTGTTAAACAATATCTTTTTCACTACCTTATTGCTACTTTTTCGTTACATAACTCATGTAATCATTTGGTGTTATTAAATTGTTTATCATTATCCTTTACCACAAATGCTATTACTGCTGCTACCTATTTTTTTTTCCATTAATGAACTAATCTATGCGCAATTTTTAAATGAACCAATCTTCAAGCCAAGTTGCGCGCTCACACGAACACACACCCGGGCTTTCACACACGTAAACATATATTTTACAGTTACTTAGTGTTGATACCTGTTTTGAGTGAATATTCGTGTCTTTAATTGAGTAGGATATATGAATACGGAAACTGTCTTTTCTTTTTTTTTTTCCTTTGGTAAATCCGTAACCCCTTTTTGATTGAAGTTCAGTGGTTTCAAAGTGATGGCACCTAACTAATGTAATCATTACCTTATCTTGAATCACCAAACGGAATTAACGTCTTTTATTTTTTGTTTTATTATTATTTATTTATTTATATTATTTATTTATTTTTATATTTTGGTAAATATAATATATATATGTGTGTTGTGTGTGTTTATCCACTAGACACACTGATAATAATTATTGAAGACTTCTGCCCTAATCTTGCACCCCTAGGCACTGTCTGAGCCTCAAAGGAATCGTAAAATCACTAGTCTTCCCTAATGTGCGAGCGCAAAAGAATCGTAAAATATATTTCAGTGCGCGCGTGCGTGTGTGTGTTTGTGTGTTTGTGTGGGCGGGGAGCGGGGGGTGGATTTCTGCATGGAGCCTGGCTCATTTGCAAGTAGTGCCTACCATAATTCAGTAATATCCAAAGGAAAAAGTTCGCAGCAACAGTTACAACACAAATGGCAACAATGGAAGAAAGGAGCAGTTTGCAATATGTATCGAAAGAAACTATTTCTTTTCCATTATTTTTATATTTAGCATTTACTTCATACAATTTAATCTTTAGTTGTTCATATTTCGACAAATATCACTTCATGGGTGATTGATCGTACACTTTGTTGTATACTATCACAAACATCAGACCACAAATCCACAAATGTCGCTTAATATCTCCTTCGGTGATGTTCCCGAAGTAGACCTAATTGGATGTCAAAGACATTTGTTTGTTTGTGTGTGTGTGTATATATATATATATATATATATATATATATATATATATATATATATATATATATATATATATATATATATATATATATATATATATATATATATATATATATATATATATATATATGTGTGTGTGTGTGTGTGTGTGTGTGTGTGTGTGTGTGTGTGTGTATGTATATATGTATATATATATATATATATATATATATATATATATATATATATATATATATATATATATATATATATATATATTTTTTTTTTTTTTTTTTTTTTCACCTTGAGAGGGGCCTCAAAAGGAGCAAGTTTTCAGCAGCTCAGTAACTTTTTTCAGTTATAAACTAATGCTTTTTTCTAACAGGGGCATACTGCACTGCTCAAGTCAATGGAAGCTCTGTAGCAATTATTGGAACATGAGTAACTCTTCCGTTTACTTCCCAAAATACGGAAGACTTCCCAAACGCAGATCTAGAAAGTAATTGGGTGGATGGCGTACTTCTATTTGATCTTAACCTAGAAGGTTTCATGATGAAGCTTTCAATTGTTATTAACTTTTCTATGAAAACTTAGTAACATTTTAGTTTTTGTAAAAGAAAACTATTTAGATGGCTTTGTCTGTCTGTCAGCACTTTTTCTGTCCGCCATCAGATCTTAAAAACTAATGAGGCTAGAGGGCTGCAATTGGTATGTTGATCATCCATCTAGCAATCATCAAACATACCAAATTGCAATTCTATCTTAGTTTTATCTTAGGTTAAATTTAACCATTATCATGTTTCTGGCAATGCTATAGGACAAGCCACCACTGAACAGTGGCTGAAAGTTTCATGGGCCTTGGCTCATGCAGCATTAAACCGAGACCACCGAAAGACAGATCTATTTTCGGTGGCCTTGATTATACGCTGTACAGAAAACTCGATTGCGCCGAAGAAACTTAGGCGCATTTTTCACTTGTTTACTTGTTATTATTCATCATGCTGCAGTAATTTCACCTTACCTCGACTTATGGCTCATTGTTGCAACTTTCACATGGGATCTTAAAAAAGGACTCTCTCACACAAGATCACGTGTAGGCCTATAATAGTATGCATTTGCAGAGGTTTTTTTTTTCTTTTGCATCATCTGAATAGATATTGACGTTATATTTCAAGTCTAAAATCCAGTCTCTATCTCTGTTCTCAATTCCCTAATGCAGGAAACGGAGGCTCTGAATTTTGCCAGTCCTCTACGCACGTCTGCCCTTCTCTGGCGAGATTTGAGAATACGTTCTTTCTCTCTCTCTCTCTCTCTCTCTCTCTCTCTCTCTCTCTCTCTCTCTCTCTCTCTCTCTCTCTCTCTCTCTCTCTTCTCTTTTCTTGTAAGTGTATCCTTTTAACAATGTACTTGAAAAGAGAATACATTGTGCAATATAACTCTTTTACTTACTTAATACAGTATATGCGAAGCTTTTATCTTATCAGTTAGGAACGAAATTCTGTACAATGCAGACCTTTGACAACAGGAATAACGTTATGTAACATAATCGATTTCTAAGAAATATTGTCACTATCTACTCGTATTGAAACGAAAAGTAGGAACCACATGCATTTCATGCCATTCAACAAATATTAAAAATCAATGCTGTCGACGAAAGGAAATAATTTGAATTTCCTGACAGAGTCCTGTGATTTGAGTTTACGTTTATATAATACAGTATAAAGACAGACTTGAAAATAAAGAAAAAAGGCACTACGAAGATGAAGGGGAGGAGGCTGACAATTTCGAAACAAAGAATAAACAAGAATGAACGTATACTAATCATCAAGGAAGGTAAGAAATTAGAAGAAAAAGCATTAATGAATATCTTGGAGAGAAGATAAAAATTATATATACAATATAAAGAGTGAATTGCTTATAAATGGTGTCACTTTGGAAGATAGATTAATTTGTCGAGGCTCGCCTCTCTCTCTCTCTCTCTCTCTCTCTCACACACACACAAAACCCTACCTGCTAACCACAACGTTTACCTAGCATCTAGGTACATAATTCACTGCATATGGCAATAGACACATTGGATTTTAGGGAACGATCCATAACGCATCCGCGATCGGTTCAAGAATCAAAATTTTAACGTGTTGACGTCATAAACAACTGAAAACTCACACTGTCCATAACAGCCGTTTTAGTTTGACAAAACCCACTGTGATAATGAGGAGTACAAAAAAAACAATGTTAAAGAATTAATACACACTATTATAACGAGAATAATTCATCTATGCAACTAAATTAAAAAAAAATGGGAAACACTAACTTATTACTCCAAGGCTCTTGAGAGCTAGAAGATATAAGATTCATAACCGTTTGAGTTTTGCAGAGAGAGAGAGAGAGAGAGAGAGAGAGAGAGAGAGAGAGAGAGAGAGGTGCTGGAACGGAAGCGAGTAAATCAAACATGACAGATTCCTTTCATATCAAGCTTCCGGGTAATTACTTCCTCTTAAGAAACTAAATGATCTCAAATTACCACAAAGAAAGGCAAAGCCAAGATTCTGCTTTGCGTCAGACACACTGATGCTGGAAGCCAAAGTAATAAATATCTTATGATACTGGAATTTTCAGGATTACAATTAACACGCCTTTCCGTTAATGACTTTTTAAGGAGTGAGCTTTCGGCTAAATGAATATGATGACTTTTCGACTGAACGTAAGTTTATCGACCTTTCATTTCTATATTTTATAGTATAGATATTTCGGATTTTTTCTAGATAGTGATCCCCAAGGGTTTTCGGGGGTCGTTATCTAGGACTAGTATTTGTTGGGGTCATTATCTTTATGATTTACAGTCTTTTGTTTATGTTTTTACGGTAACCACCAACGGGTTAGTACTAAACGTCGCAAAGGTGGATGCATGCCGGGTTAAAACCTTTGGGGCCACTATCTAGGAAAAATCGGATATTTCATTTCAGCATCTTAGTTTCAAGCTATTAAATTGCTGGAAATATCAAGACACACCCGTTACAGGTAAAATTCGGAAGTGGAGATCAGAATTGGCTTTTATTACCCGTAAGTCACAAGTTCACAAGTATTTCAAAATCCCGAAATCCCCCATACGAGAATTTAAATCGAAATGCCTGAACTTACTGTTCATTCATGATGACAGGATACAAACACTTCCCCCTTTCCGTGAGAGTGGTTACTATGAGAGTGGTATAAATAAGAGTTATTTTCATCGCAAGGGTAAGAATGAAACACTCTCCCCCAAAAAAAAACTTAAAAAAAAAACTTATGAAGATTTTTGCATATATATATATATATATATATATATATATATACAGACAAATAAAAGGGCACTACACTGAGAGAAAGGTGTGGGTTTTTCAAAGATATTTAAGTACCTCTTAAAGCGGCTTCAAGGGGATGTTACATCTATAGCAAAAGCGAGACTTATCCTTATTTACCTCTTTAAGAGAGTTATCAGTGGTATGACTGCTGCCAAGCGTACGGTGAGATGATTGCTGGTGATTTCATTATAACTTGTTTTCTTGTTGATGAAGTTGCAGGCTCAAACGGGAGCGAAGAATTCAACATTAGCTTGAATAAATTACATCTAATTATCCACCAACCCAAGTCATTGGAAAAAGATCCTTTGAGGTAGACCTCAATGTTGGGTTGGGCAGTACCGGGTTCCAAGCACAGAATGGTAACACTGAACTTTTGTAGTTCCCACACACCTCATCTGCATTGTTTCCCCGTTCCTGTTGAAAGTACATCTGAGACGATGGCCTTCCTGCAAAGATGCTTAACAACCATAGAAGAGTCTGTTGCTTTCACAACTGTAGGGCGTCTAGAGACAATGAACTAAACTGGTCTGCATCCAGCGAAAGGTGGAGAACGCTACTTTTGGATGTGGGAATCAAATAAAGGTAATCCAGGCTGTGACCTTCCCTCGGATTAAAGGCAATTATATAGTTCCATGTGTTTTTATGCAGGGATGTTTACATCGTCTCATTTTTTTTTTTTTTTTTTTTTAGTTGATTGGTTTTCATCAGAGCAATTTGTTTCACCTAACTTTTGTATTATCAAGTAACTACTAGCTTCCATTCTGTAATTCCATCTTTGAGTTCCATCGTGCTGGCAGAAAACAGCCTGCAGACGGAAGTTCAGATTATCCGAGATATTACAGGATCAACTATATTTTGAGATCAAATCTTTAACCATAACGTGTATATATGGCTATAACGATACAGAAGAGTGAATATAGTTTTTTTTACATAATTGACCATACAGTCTGTCAAAATAATTCTTCGTTAATGTCTCATTTTATGGTAAATCGAACTTTTGCTTATTAATGATTTTCATCGTAGCAACAAAAACGGTAAAGAACTAAAAAGACAATTTTCCAATTCGTCTACTCGTGGCTGATTGAAATACTTCGAGCGGAATAGTTGCCAAGAAAAGGACAACCATTCTTCAAACACTGGCCTGATGCCAAACGAGCTTAGACACTTTTTTTATATCTTGGTGCGTATCTTTATTTGAGAGAGAGAGAGAGAGAGAGAGAGAGAGAGAGAGAGAGAGAGAGAGAATCTGTTTAATTAACAACGAATTATCGAATAAGAATCCTTTGCACAGAAAATAAAATAAAAGATAAAACTAGTATCAATTAAAGTGTTTGCACATTTGGACCTGCCGAGTAAATTTTTCGTTTTACGGCTGCAATTTCAGTAATTATTGTTTGCATCAAGTTTTATCCATTGAATTTTTTTAATGTACGAATAAAGATAAATTGGGCAGTATAACTAGTAAATACCTAGAAAACGTCAATTAAAAGCAAGAGAAGAATGGACAAAAACTGAAACAAATACGACTCTTTGGCTTTGTTTATATATATATATATATATATATATATATATATATATATATATATATATATATATATATATATATATATATATATATATATATATATATATATATATATATATATATATATATATATATATATATATATATATATATACATATATATATATATATATATATATATATATATATATATATATATATATATATATATATATATATATATATATATATATATATATATATATATATATATATATATATATATATATATATATATATATATATATATATATATATATATATATATATATATATATGTATATATATATGTATGTATGTATGTATGTATATATATATATATATATATATATATATATATATATATATATATATATATATATATATATATATATATATATATATATATATATATATATATATATATATATATATAACATATATACTGCATCGTTTGCATCGTTCATTCTTTCACTTTACCTTGACATCAACCTGTTCCATTTGACAGATCTCTAGGGGCCATGTTTCTTTGGAAGTCTTCCAAATCATCCTCTATGGCTCCTCGGGAGAGCCTTTGGTATTCAACTTTCCACACTTCGTAAATAGCTAGAGCAAAGTTACACAGGCATTTATTTCTCTTGCTGTTCTGTTACTGAACTCACATCAGAGAAGATTCTTTATTTATTAATTTGCTCTTATGTATGACCCTATCCCCAGGTCAGATAGGGTCATCTTTTTATTGTTGTATCTGTTTTAAGAACAGAATCAATTATCTTACTTCCCCAAGGTGTCTCTGGTAGCAGTGACTCCCTGGGTCAGCAAATTCCTTCTCCTTTGTCGACTCCTATTACTAAACATATCTTTACACAAAGACCTACTGGAATTGAACAGTGCGAAACAAAACTAGACTTTATTTGCAAATTTAACGTAGGTGATTCAGCAAAAGTTATGATCATGAAATGGAGTGCATTCCACCCCCTGTAAATGGAAATCATCACTAGAGGAAATTCTGATTCACAAACATTCAGATTAATAATTCTAAACCAGCTAATACTAGTGACTAACACCCTGGTCACCAAACAAAGTAATAAGGTCATAATTATTGTAGACCACAACAAATGTCTTATAGTATGTAAAAGAATAACACCACTTCCCAAAATATTCGTCCTCACAAGAAGAAACCAAAATTCCTGTTGAAAGAAACATATCATGTATATTAAAAACTGCAATGGTGTTAATTAAAATTCATATTCAAAACAGAAGAATGTACAGTGGAGATCAGAACAGGAAAATACACAAGGGAGACACAGTGGAATTTCACTGCAGCATTACTAGGACTTTCCAAAACAGATCCAATCTCAAAATGAAGTCCCACTGCAAGAGTCTTTCCCTCTGTTAATATACTATTAGGGAGTGCTACACACATACGCACTCACTTAATCCACTTCTTCCGGAAATGTGACGACCCCGGTACGATGTTCGATCACGCTGTCTCCATGGACTTAAATCCTGATCATCGTCAGGCAAGCACAAATGCGTGAGTCAGACACCCTCGCTGTATCCAACTTTGCATACCTCGAACATCGACACGAATGCACCTGCAGTGGAAGTATCACTGACAGGCCAGCATAGTTTGACCAAAGTCATCCAAGACTTAATATATATATATATATATATATATATATATATATATATATATATATA